>NC_048585.1:18093607-18318607 GCF_013265735.2 Oncorhynchus mykiss
CCTATATATATATATATATATAGCCATGTTATTTTCTACTCCCTATATATATATATATATAGTCATGTTATTTTCTACTCCCTATATATATATATATATATATATATATATAGTCATGTTCTTTCCTACTCCCTATATATATATATGTATAGCCATGTTATTTTCTACTCCCTATATATATATATATATATAGCCATGTTATTTTCTACTCCCTATATATTTATATATATATATAGCCATGTTATTTTCTACTCCCTATATATATATATATATATATATAGTCATGTTATTTCCTACTCCCTATATATAGCCATGTTATTTTCTAGTCCCTGTATATATATATATATAGCCATGTTATAATCTACTCCCTATATATAGCCATGTTATATTCTACTCCCTATATATAGTCATGTTATTTTCTACTCCCTATATATAGCCATGTTATATTCTACTCCCTATATATAGTCATGTTATTTTCTACTCCCTATACATAGTCATGTTATTCTCTACTCCCTATATATAGCCATGTTATTTTCTACTCCCTATATATATATATATATAGCCATGTTATTTTCTACTCCCTATATATATATATATATATATATAGCCATGTTATTTTCTACTCCCTATATATATATATATATATATATATATATATATATATAGTCATGTTATTTCCTACTCCCTATATATAGCCATGTTATTTTCTAGTCCCTATATATAGCCATGTTATTCTCTACTCCCTATATATAGCCATGTTATATTCTACTCCCTGTATATATATATATATATATATAGCCATGTTATATTCTACTCCCTATATATAGTCATGTTATTTTCTACTCCCTATATATAGCCATGTTATTTTCTACTCCCTATATATATATATATATATATATATATAGTCATGTTATTTCCTACTCCCTATATATAGTCATGTTATTTTCTACTCCTTATAAATTTTCCCTAGACTTTTTCGTTATTTTGTTAGGTTACAGCCTTATTCTAAAATGGATTATATCGTTCTTTCCCTCATCAATCTATATACAATACCCCATAATGATAAAGAAAAACAGTTTGAGATTTTTTAACATTTATAAAATGTTTCTCATCGTCTGAGAGTCTTTGAGTGCCTTTTTGTAAACTCCAAGCGGGCTGTCATGTGCCTTTTACTGAGGAGTGACTTCCGTCTGGCCACTCTACCATAAAGGCCTGATTGGTGGAGTGCTGCAGAGATGGTTGTCCTTCTGGATTGTTCTTCCATCTCCACAAAGAAACTCTAGTGCTCTGTCAGAGCGACCATTGGGTCTTGGTCACCTCCCTGACCCAGGCTCTTCTCCCCTGATTGCTCAGTTTGGCCGGGCGGTCAGCTTTAGGAAGAGTCTTGGGGGTTCCAAACTTCTTCCATTAAGAATGTTGGAGGCCACAGTGTTCTTGGGGACCTTCAATGCTTAAAAAAAAAATGGGCCCCAGGAAGAGTAGCTGTTGCCTTGGCAGGAACTAATGGGGATCCCTAATAAATACAAATGCTGCAGACATGTTTAGGTATCCTTCCCCAGATCTTTTCCTCAACAAAATTCTGTCTCTGAGCTCTATGGACAATTCATTCGACCTCATGGCTTAGTTTTTGCACTGACATGCACTTTTTATACATTAGTAAACATTCTAACATTAGCAAACATTCTAAAAACCTGTTTTCGCTTTGCCATTATGGGGTATTGTGTGGATAGCTGAGGATTATTTTTATTTAATACATTTTAGAATGTAACAAAGTGTGGAAAAGGTAAGGGGTATTTTCCAAAGGTACTGTACAGCCATGTTATTTTTATTCATTATATTTGTATTCGTTATTTGCAGCGTATTTATTTGTATTGTCACTGTTTCTATTTTTATTTTAACTTCTTGTTCTTTAAATTTGCATTGTTGGAAAATAACCCCTAAGTAAGCATTTTACTGTCGTCTACAAAGTCTGTGACAAAATTTGATTTGAATTGAAACTCAAATTGCTCTCCCCGGGTCTATTGCTTTAAACCGGCCTCTTCCTGTTAAAAGTCTGGAGTTAAGCCAAGTCCCTGTGCTCGTGCTAACCCACCACCTCATTATTAACAACACTATGCAGTTCTTGTTTAGTCATCTAGCCTAAATCAGCTGGAGGTATTTTTAAACAGCTTCATGACATTTTAATCCATCAATTAAAAGTAGGGATGTGAAAACCCGGCTTATATTAGGCCTGTGTGTGTCCCAAGTCCAACCTACCTCATCACAAAATAATGCACCTTTAGTCTCATTAAAACCAGTTGTTCCTGTGCTGTAACCAGGGTGATCAATAACGATACTGGTCATTAGATACATATGGAGATTGCATATGCAAATTCTTATGATACATGACAAATGGTGAATGCTATGCAACATTCTTAGAGTGCAGATTCTTAGAAGTACAGATGTGAATTATTAGTAGGGAAAGATGGGTGAAGGTATGTAGCTACCCCACAGAGAAAGAGGGGTGAGGGTATGTAGCTACCCCACAGAGAAATAGGGGTGAAGGTATGTAGCTACCCCCACAGAGAAATGGGGGTGAAGGTATGTAACTACTCCACAGAAAAAGAGGGGTGAGGGTATGTAGCTACCCCACAGAGAAATAGGGGTGATGGTATGTAGCTACACCACAGAGAAAGAGGGGTGAGGCTATGTAGCTACACCACAGAGAAAGAGGGGTGAGGGTATGTAGCTACACCACAGAGAAAGAGGGGTGAAGGTATGTAGCTACCCCCACAGAGAAATAGGGGTGAAGGTATGTAACTACTCCACAGAAAAAGAGTTGTGAAAGTATGTAGCTACCCCCACAGAGAAATAGGGGTGAAAGTATGTAGCTACACCACAGAGAAAGGGGGGTGAAGGTACAGTATGTAGCTATCCCACAGAAAAAGAGTTGTGAAGGTATGTAGCTACACCACAGAGAAAGAGGGGTGAAGGTACAGTATGTAGCTACACCACAGAGAAAGAGGGGTGAAGGTACAGTATGTAGCTATCCCACAGAGAAAGAGGGGTGAATGTACAATATGTAGCTACACCACAGAGAAATAGGGGTGAAGGTACAGTATGTAGCTATCCCACAGAGAAAGAGGGGTGAAGGTACAGTATGTAGCTACACCACAGAGAAATAGGGGTGAAGATACAGTATGTAGCTATCCCACAGAAACAGAGGGGGGAAGGTATGTAGCTACCTCGTGTGGAAAATGATTCCTCACACACAATGTAAGTCCAGTGAAGTGGGGAAAAAGGGGGGGGGGGGAGTGAGAAGGGTTTACATTTTAATGGGCGGTACTGTATGTCATATCAGCTTGACTTTACTGGAAATGGCTTGAGCATATATTACCATAAATGATGTAACATCATTATCAGGCCAAGTTTGTGAATGGAAAAAGCCCCCCTTTCTCCATCTTCTCTTGTTTAACTTTATCCATCTCCCTCCCTGCAACTCCTTTATCCATCCTTCTCTCCTTCCCTCCAACTCCTTTATCCATCCATCCCTCTCTCTTTCCCTCCCTCCAACTCTTTAATCCATCCCTCCCTCCAACTCCTTTATCCATCCCTCTCTCCCTCCCTCCTTGCAACTGCTTTATCCATCCATCCCTCTCTCTCCCTCTCCCTCCCTCCTTGCAACTCTTTTATCCACCCCGCCCGCCCTCCCTCCCTCCCTCCAACTCCTTTATCCATCCCTGTCTCCTTCCCTCCAACTCCTTTGTCCATCGCTCCCTACAACTCCTTTATCCAACCCTCTCTCCTTCCCTCCAACTCCTTTGTCACACCCTCCCTCCCTCCAACTCCCTTATTTATCCCTCTCTCCCTCCAACTCCTTTATCCTTCCCTCTCTCCCTCCCTCCAACTCCTTTATCCTTCCCTCTCTCCTTCCCCCCAACTCCCGTATCCATCCCTCTCTCTCTCCCTCCAACTCCTTTATCCATCCCTCTAACTCCTTTATCCATCCCTCTCTCTCTCCCTCCAACTCCTTTATCCATCCTTCTATCCCTCCCTCCAACTCCTTTATCCATCCCTCTCTCTCTCCCTCCAAATCCTTTATCCATCCCTCTCTCCTTCCATCCAACTCCTTTATCCATCACTCTCTCCTTCCATCCAACTCCTTTATCCATCCATCCCCCTCTCCAACTCCTTTATTCATCCCTCTCTCCTTCCCTCCAGCTCCTTTATCAATCCCTCTTCCCTTCCCTCCAACTTCTTTATCCATCCCTCTTCCCTTCCCTCCAACTTCTTTATTCATCCCTCTCTCCTTCCCTCCAGCTCCTGTATCCATCCCTCTTCCCTTCCCTCCAACTTCTTTATCCATCCCTCTTCCCTTCCCTCCAACTTCTTTATCCATCCCTCTTCCCTTCCCTCCAACTTCTTTATCCATCCCTCTTCCCTTCCCTCCAACTTCTTTATCCATCCCTCTTCCCTTCCCTCCAGCTTCCTTATCCATCCCTCTTCCCTTCCCTCCAGCTCCTTTATCCATCCCCCTTCCCTTCCCTCCAACTTCTTTATCCATCCCTCTTTACTTCCCTCCAACTTCTTTATCCATCCCTCACTACTTTCCCCCAAACTCCTTTCTCCCTTCCTTACACCCCCCCCCCCCCCCCCATATTTCCCTTTCTTTAATCAAACACAGTGCAGCCTTCCCACTGGACAACTTTATCCATCCCTCTCCCCTTCCCTCCTTGCAACTGCTTTTATCCATCCCTCTCTCTCCCTCTCCCTCCCTCCTTGCAACTGCTTTATCCATCCATCCCTCTCTCTCCCTCTCCCTCCCTCTCCCTCCCTCCTTGCAACTCTTTTATCCACCCCGCCCGCCCTCCCTCCCTCCAACTCCTTTATCCATCCCTGTCTCCTTCCCTCCAACTCCTTTGTCCATCGCTCCCTCCAACTCCTTTATCCAACCCTCTCTCCTTCCCTCCAACTCCTTTGTCACACCCTCCCTCCCTCCAACTCCCTTATTTATCCCTCTCTCCCTCCAACTCCTTTATCCTTCCCTCTCTCCCTCCCTCCAACTCCTTTATCCTTCCCTCTCTCCTTCCCCCCAACTCCCGTATCCATCCCTCTCTCTCTCCCTCCAACTCCTTTATCCATCCCTCTAACTCCTTTATCCATCCCTCTCTCTCTCCCTCCAACTCCTTTATCCATCCTTCTATCCCTCCCTCCAACTCCTTTATCCATCCCTCTCTCTCTCCCTCCAAATCCTTTATCCATCCATCCCCCTCTCCAACTCCTTTATTCATCCCTCTCTCCTTCCCTCCAGCTCCTGTATCCATCCCTCTTCCCTTCCCTCCAACTCCTTTATCCATCCCTCTCTCTCTCCCTCCAAATCCGTTATCCATCCCTCTCTCCTTCCATCCAACTCCTTTATCCATCCATGCCCCTCTCCCTCCCGCCAACTCCTTTATCCATCCTTCTCCTCCTTCCCTCCAACTCCTTTATCCATCACTCTCTCCTTCCATCCAACTCCTTTATCCATCCATCCCCCTCTCCAACTCCTTTATTCATCCCTCTCTCCTTCCCTCCAGCTCCTGTATCCATCCCTCTTCCCTTCCCTCCAACTTCTTTATCCATCCCTCTTCCCTTCCCTCCAACTTCTTTATTCATCCCTCTCTCCTTCCCTCCAGCTCCTGTATCCATCCCTCTTCCCTTCCCTCCAACTTCTTTATCCATCCCTCTTCCCTTCCCTCCAACTTCTTTATCCATCCCTCTTCCCTTCCCTCCAACTTCTTTATCCATCCCTCTTCCCTTCCCTCCAACTTCTTTATCCATCCCTCTTCCCTTCCCTCCAGCTTCTTTATCCATCCCTCTTCCCTTCCCTCCAGCTCCTTTATCCATCCCTCTTCCCTTCCCTCCAACTTCTTTATCCATCCCTCTTTCCTTCCCTCCAACTTCTTTATCCATCCCTCACTACTTTCCCCCAAACTCTTTTCTCCCTTCCTTACACCCCCCCCCCCCCCCCCCCCCCCCCATATTTCCCTTTCTTTAATCAAACACAGTGCAGCCTTCCCACTGGACAACATGTATTATGTCCCAGTCACGTCTGCTGCATCAGCCATTTCTCACACATAACTGGGTCCCGCTGTGGCGTGAATGTGTCTGTAAACAGTGGATTGTTAGACGGCGCGCCAGCCCGAATTACTGTAACACACAACCGGCTTCCAACACTGGCCTATTACTCAGCCAGTTCCCCCCTTCCCCAAACCACACACACACACACACACACACACACACACACACACACACACACACACACACACACACACACACACACACACACACACACACACACACACACACACACACACACACAGATATATTTTTTTAGGGCAGCTGCCATCAATTAAAGCAACGGAAGTCACATGCTGCTGCGTATTCACTGAGAATCAAGCACCAATTAGTGATGCACACACAGCACGTACAGTGCAGGTCACATGGAGTTTTGCTCATAGGGAAGCAGTTGCGCAATTGTGCCCCAGAGACGTGCTCCGGGGACGAAGAGCTTGGGTGTTGTGGGGACAGAGCATGTGTTTAATCTGTGACACCTGGTGAGCATATGGAGGCAGAGGAAACTTTAGAGTGCTTGGTACGGAGCATCCATTGGCCCATTGGGCCATCAAGCAGAGGAAGTATTATCCTGATGAGGATGCTCTGAGAACATACAGCCATAAACCTGGCTTCCCTAGTCTAACTCCATGTCAGCCTTGATAACGGGGGAATTCCAGATTCGCTTTTTGCAGCTGCGCTGCACAGATTATCAGAGAAACGGAGAAGCACTTAGCATCCACATGAACAATCTTCTGAGATGTGCAGCAGAAAAGAAGATGACATGGAACCACCATTTAGCCTCTTTGTCCGCTGTGGACAATCCTCTTCTAATCTACAGTACATCAATGGAAACCAGTGGCTTCCAGCTAACCAATTAAATTCAAGTGAGAAACAGACAGCAGAAGACGCAGAGACCCACGTAGAGTGTGAGTTGTGCATTAGAACATGACATTGCAGCACAGACACTCAAGATTGCTGGGCTGCAAAATCATAACAAGCCAGAATGCCTCCAGCATGCCAAATAGCCATGAAAACTCACAACACACACACAAACACAACGTTTAAACAGACTTTCACTAATCCAGCTTTTGGGTCTGTTTGCTGGTGAGCTGTTGTTGAACTCACCTTCTAGACACAGGAAGTTCCAGATAATAACAGGTTTTAATAACGGGTTTTAATAACAGGTTTTAGTAACTGGTTGGCACTCCGTTTAAATGGTCCCTCGTCGGTATGGCTGGCCCATTGACGTATGCTGTCATGTGCTTTGTTGTCATTGGCTGATGGGGTTGAGAATGCCTGGAAGTAGCTAGAAAATAGAAATACCTCAAGTCTCAGTAATCCTGAACAGAGACCCAGAGGCTGCATCAATCAGTCAGTTACTTAAACACACACATGGACACGGACACACACTCACACACACACACACACACACACAGAAACAAAAAAAACAGCCAAAGACATGTACACGTGCACTCACAGAGACACCCAGGCATTGACAAGTGCTAACACAGACACACGTACACGAACTCAAACACAAACACACTGCAAGTGCACACAAACACACATTATGCATAAACACACACCTGTACATGTCACAGCCAGGATCTGACCCCGGGTCGCCCATGGGGGATACCAATGTCTTATTCAGTAGACCAAGAGGAAATGTCCTATTGCGGCTGGAAGGTTTCAACAGGTATACACACACAGTACAGCACAACCTAGAGCTGAACCAACAGCTGAGACTAACTAATGAACAGATGAAGTACACCACAACCCAGAGAGCTGAACCAACAGCTGAGACTAACTAATGAACAGATGAAGTACACCACAACCCAGAGAGCTGCACCAACAGCTGAGACTAACTAATGAACAGATGAAGTACACCACAACCCAGAGAGCTGAACCAACAGCTGAGACTAACTAATGAACAGATGAAGTACACCACAACCCAGAGAGCTGCACCAACAGCTGAGACTAACTAATGAACAGATGAAGTACACCACAACCCAGAGAGCTGAACCAACAGCTGAGACTAACTAATGAACAGATGAAGTACACCACAACCCTGAGAGCTGCACCAACAGCTGAGACTAACTAATGAACAGATGAAGTACACCACAACCCTGAGAGCTGCACCAACAGCTGAGACTAACTAATGAACAGATGAAGTACACCACAACCCAGAGAGCTGCACCAACAGCTGAGACTAACTAATGAACAGATGAAGTACACCACAACCCAGAGAGCTGAACCAACAGCTGAGACTAACTAATGAACAGATGAAGTACACCACAACCCAGAGAGCTGCACCAACAGCTGAGACTAACTAATGAACAGATGAAGCTTTGATCTGAAATGATTTTCCACCCTGAAGCAAATTAACATTTCTTTAAATCAGGGGTGTTAAACTCAGTCCATGGAGGGACTAGTGTCTGCTGGTTTCTGTTTCTTCCTTTCAATTAAGACCTAGACAACCAGGTGAGGGGAGTTCCTTACTAATCATTGACCTTAATTCATCAATCAAGTACAGGGGAGGGGAGAAAACCCACATACACTCAGCCCTCGGTGGAATGAGTTTGACACATGCTTTAAATGGTTCTGTCTTACTTAATTGTCATAAACAAATATGCAAGAATGTTTTTTTTAGTAGCATCATTACAGCACACAATAAATAGGCAATGTATTACTGTGGTAACTAGTTGTGATAACTTGCGGTTTCTCATAATTACCAAGGTAATAGATAAGTAACTACATCACAAAAACACAACAAATGAGGAATGACATTTCACATGAATTAAATTAAATCATGGCTGGAAAATGCAGTTGACCCTATATCAGTAGTATTATCATTAGGTTATTAATCAAATCAAATTTTATTGGTGTCACGATCGTCTAAATGATTGGACCAAGGCGCAGCGTGCGTAGAGTTCCACATATTTACATTTATAGAAACTCACCAAATAAAACAAACAAGCACAAATGAAACATGAAGCTACTGGTGTGCACACAGGCATCTGTAGACAAGATCCCACCAAGCACAATGAGGAAATGGCTGCCTAAATATGATCCCCAATCAGAGACAACGATAAACAGCTGACTCTGATTGGGAACCATACCAGGCCAACATAAACCAGTAATCACCTAGATGAACCACCCTAGTCACTATCACGCCCCAACCAACAGTACCCCCCCCCCCCCCCCCCCCCCCCCCCCACAAGGTGCGGACTCCGACCGCAAAACCTGACTCAATAGGGGAGGGTCCGGGTGGGCGTCCACCATCGGGGGGCGGCTCCGGTGCGGGACGAAGTACCCACTCCGCTAGCAGATACGACATCTTCCTCCATGGCTGCTCTGGTGCGGGGATCATCGCAGGAGGAACCGGACCGTAGATCGTGGCTGGAGGCTCCGGACCGTAGATCGTGGCCGGAGGCTCCGGACCGTGGATCGTGGCCGGAGGAACCGGACCGTAGATCGTCGCAGGAGGCTCTGGACTGAGAACCCCTGCTGAAGGCTCTGGACCTCCGACCGTCACTGTAGGCTCTGGACCGCCGACAGTCACTGGAGGCTCAGGACCGCCGACCGTCTCAGGAGGTTCCGGACTGTAGCCCGTCTCAGGAGGTTCCGGACTGTAGACCTTCTCAGGAGGTTCCGGACTGTAGACCGTCTCAGGAGGTTCTGGACTGTAGACCGTCTCAGGAGGTTCTGGACTGTGGACCGTCTCAGGAGGTTCCGGACTGTGGCCCGTCGTTGGAGGCCCGGACTGTGGCTCGGGTGGTTGACGTCCTTGGTGATCTTTTTGGCCTTCCTGTGACATCGGGTACTGTAGGTGTCCTGGAGGGCAGGTAGTTTGCCCCTGATGGGTTGGGCAGGCCGCACCACCCTTAAGAGTGTCCTGTGGTTGCGGGTAGTGCAGTTGCATCCATTTTCTGATAGAAGGTGTGAGAGAATATGCTATACAGTAGCAAACAAACTCATCATTTTAAAGCTTAAGGCTAATGGGTTTCAAAGCTGCAGTCAGCATTATTTGTATTTTCTTAAGAGAAGTAGCTAGCTAACTAGCTACTAATAGTAATGCACTGAATCAGCTTCAGGTTCCCAGGATGCCCATGTGAAAGGTGAAAGGTTAACATTCACTAGTTCTGGTGATTTACTTTGCACATTGCTGTAAGAAACAGTGCTGCATTGAGATACCAGTGACTTCAGTAAAGGTAAATGCATCCTTCGGTTGATTATAGTCTTTGGGACTATAGTGCCCTTTCATTTTTCATCTTCTAAATTGTGCACCACGTGTCACAGTTTAATCCACAATTCAATTCCATTTCACTGCTAAATTACACAATTACCTATGGCAATAAATATATTTTTATTGAAATTTGAATTATGGAAATCGATCAAAAAACTCAACTTAAAACATGAACTGGCTGTCTGGACATGAGCTTAACATTTCACCGTGCAGTGTGTTGGTTCTTCAGGGAGCATAAATACATGTAGGTGAATGTCCTGACCTGCACCATGACGGGCTGGGTGTGTCTGGGCCCATGGGCTGGGTCCGGATGGAGGAAGAAGGTGGGGGTTAGGGGGGTAGGAGGAGAGGAGCTGCCCAGGACCTGGGGGTGACACAGTGATGATGATTCACGCAGGCTGTGAGTCAACCGGACAGGGCTCCAACCAACTGCTATAAAGCCAGGGAACCATGCATGGAGGCATGGATGTTTCTGGTTATCACACATCCACCACAGCCTCACAACCACCAGGTAAGACTTGACTTCAGCACTGACTGGGGGTGACGGGGATAGAGCTCTAAGGGACAGTTGTGGATGAGGAGAGAGGACATGAGATTCTGAAGATGAGTATGTAAATTTGAGTGGCATGACAGCTCAAAGTTAAGTTTTTGAAGAAACAGACTAATTATGCTTGCATTCAACTTTAGACATATTCAGGCATTTTATTTTTCATGATTTCACAGATTATTTATGATTTTTACATGAACGCAAATGTAATAATTTCAACATTGTAAAGCACATTTTCTGTGCAGCATCTTTGTTGTGGTGAAAAAACTTAATTGACTTTAACCATGTTTTGAGGCTATATACTGTGTGTTTACATGTACGTTATTTTCTAACACTGGAGTAAAACAAGCTTATATTTTGGGTTCTGATGAGGTACAACAGTTGGACTAATGCATTTCTAAGTTATATTCTTCAATGGGTACATATCATTCATTTAATGCAACTACGGATTGCCCCTTTAAATTGTATGACTTAGTCTATTTTGAAAAACCGTCTGCTAAATGTTATATCTTATTTTATTACCATATACTAAATAGCGTGGTATTTGTATTGTTCTCCAGATAAAACAAGATGCATGTCTCTGTGGTCCTTCTCTGCCTGGGCCTGGTGGTGTCTGTGTCTGTGTGTCACCCTCAACGCGGTCGGCCCCTCAACGGGGACATCCAGATGAGGAACAACATCAAGTTGCTGGCCATGATCACTTTGGTCCACATAAAGAATTATCTGACCGAGGTACCCCACACACCTCTTACTCAGCTACTCTGTATGCGTGATACGAAATCAAAGTATTCTGTGGTCAACGGACATGAGTAGGATAATTTTGTTCAATAGAAATATTGTTGGGTGTACTACAGACCTTCGCTTAATAGCAATGTGTGGGCGCACGTGTATGTGCATGTATGAGTCAAACATGACTGTGGTTAAAGCAAACATTAGGATTTTATTTTACTGACTGACTCGCTCAGCATAGTATCATGCAAAGTCTACTGATTAAAATGTCCATAAAACTATTTTATATTTAATAAATGCAAAGAAATTAAAAACAAATACACAAATCCCTCTACTCTCCCTCCATTACCTCAGTTCGACGTTCCCCCAGAGATGGAGTTCAACCCCATGAACCCCCCCATCGAGGGCCTGGCCTCCATCTGGGTTCACCTGGGGGGCCTGGAGGAGAGTCTGCAAGACAGCAGGTGTGGTCAGGTGTATGAAGACTTGTCCAGCATGCGGGGGTGGGTGCACTCTTTGTCCCAGGCCCTGGGCTGCCCTGATCTGGCCAAGCCTGGTGGAGAGGCCCTGAAGACAGTCTATCAGAGCCTGGTGGAGGGGCAGAGGTACATGGAGAAGATCAGTCTCAACCTGGACAAGCTCAAGATCTGCTGAGAACCCACGCACGTGCACAGGAGCAGTCAGGCAGACGGATAACCAGGCACACACAGATGCATAGTTTCTACACACCACACACAATGTTATTCTAAATTATGTTTTTTATATACGTTTTGTTCTCTTAATGTATTTTTGTCTCATCATTATTATGAATATATTGTTATTCTGTTCATAACTATTCATGATTATTTGTTATAATAATATTTAATGCTTAAAAAGTCATATTTAAAGTTTATTGTTGTAGCACTGATAGCTCTTCATGCTCTTTTTGACGGAGGTGCAGTACATTTATCTAATGAGTTGTTTGAATATATTGAAAGAATTTAAGCTTTTGTGGCACTGAAGAATGAACAGTTGTAAAAAGGTTTTATATTTGAAACGGAAGGCTCAGGCCAGGGCTCTCCAACCCTGTGAAAACCGACAGGTGGGTAGCTTTCCAGGAACAGGGTTGGAGAGCCCTGGTCTAGGTCAATAATGTGTTTTAGGGATGCTATTTTTTAAATGAAATAATTCAGCTTCTGTAGTATTGTTACCTAGAGCTTTCAAGGATGTGTTGTTTTGTAATTTTTCAATAAATGATTTTGAAACGAGAGCAAAAGTACCCTATCCCTTAAAAAAAAAACGTGAAAATGTAGGCCGATAAATTGTTAATTCTATAGCCTCAATTATCGGCAGCAATGATAGCCACTTTTATTCAAAAGTTCAATTAAAAAGTGGAACTAAAACTCAGCACTATCTTCTATACATGTTGTGTTGGTATTTCCTTATAAAAGCAAGCCACTAGCCCAGACTAGAAATGAAAAGATAAAATCATGGATCCATTTTGTAGGTAGTGAACTGTTCCCAAATTGGTCACTTTTTCCATTATCATGTTTAAATAGGCCTAGATATCAAAGTGAAAACCGTCCTTGAAAGTAAATGAAAACAGTGGGTGGACCCGAGACAAACTGTTAGGCAACCTTTCCTATTTCCAGGCAAATCCTTTTTCAACAGAAATGAATCACATGCTACAGAACATATTTTAAGCTGAGGTTTGAGCCGTTTCAACAGAGCTGCAACCACCACATTTCATATAGTCTGGGAACTTCAAAAAGCAACCTGGTCTCAGAGTATTTCGTATTATTCTGTACATAAATGCGAACCACTCCAATGAGTATCATATGTTACGTATATATTAATTTGTGGATGTCCATCATTCATTTCATATGATATGTTACGAATGGCAATTCCGATGATATGTTTCGAATTTGCAAAACATTCAATATGTAGCGAATTTGTCAAATGTACGTTACGAACTATGATATGTTACAAATTCAAATTTCTTGTGGCTAACGTTAGCTAGGTAGATAAGTTACTAAGGCTAATGTTAGCTAGCTTGGTAACGTTGGCAAGGCTAGGGGTTAGGGTTAGGGGTTAGGGTTAAGTTTAGGAGTTAGGTTAAAGGGTTAAAGTTATGGTTAGGGGAAGGGTTAGCTAACATGCTAAGTAGTTACAAAGTAGCTAAAACGTAGTAAGTAGATTACAAGTTGCTAATTAGCTAAACTGCTGAAGTTGTCCGCAATAAGATTCACACACGCAACCTTTGGGTTGCTAGCCGTTCGCATTATACATAACATATTATACTATTTTGAGTGTGCCAGATATACTTTTTTTAAAGCGCAACATGAAACAATGTGAAATATTTTACTGAGCTACTGTTCATATAAGGAAATCAGTCAATTGAAATACATTCATTAGGCCCTAATCTATGGATTTCACATGACTGGGAATATAGACATGCATTTGTTGATCACAGATACCTTAAAAAATAAGGGAAGTGGATCATCAAATCAGTCAATATCTGGTGTGACCACCATTTGCCTCATGCAGCACAACACATCTCCTTCGCATACAGTTGATCAGGCTGTTGATTGTGGCCTGTGGAATGTTATCCTCATCAATCCCTGTGCATAGTTATTGGATATTGGCGGGGAACTGGAACTCTCTGTCATACAAGTCAATCCAGAGCATCCCAAACATGCTCAATGGATGTCTTGGCTGGTGAGTATGCAGGCCATGGAAAAACTGGTACATGTTCAGCTTCCAGGAATAGTGTACAGTGATTATTATTATTTGACCATGCTGGTAATTTATGAACATTTGAACATCTTGGCCATGTTCTGTTATAATCTCCACCTGGCACAGCCAGAAGAGGACTGGCCACCCCACATAGCCTGGTTCCTCTCTAGGTTTCTTCCTAGGTTTTGGCCTTTCTAGGGAGTTTTTCCTAGCCACCGTGCTTCTACACCTGCATTGCTTGCTGTTTGGGGTTTTATGCTGGGTTTCTGTACAGCACTTTGAGATATCAGCTATATAAATACATTTTATTTGATTTGTACAGACCCTTGGGGCTTGGGGTCGTGCATTATCATGCTGAAACATGATGAGATGGCGGCAGATGAATTGCAAAACAATGGGCCTCGGGGTCTGGTCATGGTATCTACGTGCATTTCCATTTATAAAATTCAATTTTTATCAGCTGTCTGGGTGGCTGGTCTCAGACGATCCCACAGGGGAAGAAGCCGGATGTGGAGCTCCTGGTTTGGTACGCCGGTTGGACGTACTGCCAAATTTTCTGAAATGACGTTGGAGGTGGTTTATGGTAGAGAAATTAATTATTAAATTATCTGGGAACAACTCTGGTGGAATGCTTGTGTTGCTAGCTCCAACAGTGCAGTAACATCTAACAAGTAATATATAACAATACACACAATCTAAAGTAAAAGAATGGAATTAAGAATATAGAAATATTTGGATGAGCAATGTCAGAGAAGCATAGACTAAGATACAGTAGAATAGGACAGAACACAGTATATTCATACAAAATGTGTAAACATTATTAAAGTGACTAGTGTTCCATTATTACATTGGCCAGTGATTTCAGGTCTATGTATATAGGGCAGCAGCCTCTAATGTTTTAGTGGTGGCTATTTACCAGTCTAATGGCCTTGAGATGGAAACTGCTTTTCAGTCTTTCAGTCCCAGCTGTGCGCCTTCTTCACCACATTGTCTGTTTGGGTGGACCATTTCAGTTTGTCAGTGATGTGTACACCGAGGAGCTTGAAGCTTTCCACCTTCTCCACTGCGGTCCCATCGATGTGGATAAGGGGGTGCTCCCTCTGCTGTTTCCTGAAGTACACGATCAGTTCCTTAGTTTTGTTGATGTTGGGTGAGAGGTTATTTTCCTGGCACCACACTCCCAGGGCTCTCACCTCCTCCCTGTAGGCTGTCTCGTCATTGTTGGTAATCAGGCCTACTACTGCTGTGTCATCTGCAAACTTGAAGATTGAGTTGAAGGCGTGAGTGGCCATGCAGTCATGGATGAACAGGGAGTACAGGAGGGGGATGAGCACGCATCCTTGTGGGGCTGCAGTGTCAGGGAAGTGGAGATGTTGTTTCCTACCTTCACCCCCTAGGGCAGCCCATCAGGAAGTCCAGGACCCAGTTGTAAAGGGTGGGGTTCAGACCCAGGGCCTTGAGCTTAATGATGAGTTTTGAAGGTACTATGGTGTTGAATGCTGAGCTGTAGTTAATGAACAGCATTCTTACATAGGTATTCCTCTTGTCCAGATGGGATAGTGTGCAGTGCGCTGGCGATTGCATCGTCTGTGGATTTGTTGAGCGGGTAAGCAAATTGAAGCGGGTATTGGGTGTTAGATAAGGTAGATGTGATATGATCCTTGACTAATCTCTCAAAGCACTTCATAATGACAGAAGTGAGTGCTATGGGGCGATAGTCATGTAGTTCAGTTACCTTAGCTTTCTTGGGAACAAGAACAATGGTGGACATCTTGAAGCATGTGGGGACAACAGACAGGGACAGGGAGAGATTGAATATGTCCTTAAACACTCAAGCCAGCTGGTCTGCGCATGCTCTGAGGACGAGGCTTGGGATGCTGTTTAGGCTGGCAGCCTTGCAAGGGTTAATACGCTTAAATGTCTTACTCACATTGGCCACGGAGAAGGAGAGCCCACAGTCCTTGGTACGGGTTGCGTTGGTGGCACTGTATTATCCTCAAAGTGGGTGAAAAAGGTGTTAATTTGTCCGTAAGCAATACGTCGGTGTCTGTGAAGTGTCTGAGCCATTGATTTGCTACTCCACTTTGTCTCTATACTAACGTTTTGCCTGTTTGATTACCTTACGGAGGGAATATTTATGCTGTTTGTATTCGGCCATATTCTCAGTCACCTTGCCATGGTTAAATGCGATTGTTTGCGCTTTCAGTTTTGCGCGAATACTGCCATCTATCCACAATTTCTGGTTAGAGTAGGTTTTAATAGTCACAGTGGGTACAATATTTCCTATACACTTCCTGATAAACTCAGTCACCGTATCAGTGTATTCGTCTATGTTGTTCTCGGACACTACCGGGAACATATCCCAGTCTGCGTGATCAAGACAATCTTGAAGCGTGGATTCCGATCAGACCAGCGCTGAATAGTCCTTAGCACGGGTACTTCCTGTTAGAGTTTCTGCCTATAGGAAGGGAGGAGCAAAATGGAGTCGTGGTCAGATTTGCCCAAGGGAGGGCGGGGGAGGGCCTTGTAGGCATCCCAGAAGTAGCAGCGGTTGAGTGTTTTAGCAATGCGAGTCGGCATCACTCTTAAAGCTATGTTTCCTTCAGAACTAAGCTACTGCATTGAGCAAGCAAATAATTTAATTTGATTTAATGACTGTGTCGTGTCTTTGGCTATGCCGGATTAAGTAATATGACATGCAATTCTATAAAATAATTTCTCCGTAATTACTATTACCTGATTGAGCTAATCATAATAATTAACTAGAGAGTCGGACACCACAAAATAATATTTTGTTACAGGAATTAAATTCCTTTACGTTTTATTTAACCAATTCAATTAAACACTCTGCCCTAAGAATTTGTAAGACCCTTATTTGCATAAAATGGACAGAGACCAGTCTCAAAATCAATCAGTAGCGTTTATTCTCGAGAGTACTGAACACGATACAGTTTCCCCCAGGTTATAAACTGAAAATGACGTCATTGGTTTTCGAACTGTCCCGTCTCTTCTCCACCCGGTACAATGGCAGTATAGTTCTCCCACCAATTTAGATAATTTATGACCGAGCCAAGGTCTTCCTGTGTTGATAAGCATTCTAGCCAGTCTGACGATAAGGAACAGACAGTCATTGTTCTAATTCTTGATTATAATTACACACATTATATTCAGTACTAGGATTAAAATAAAATTCATACATCTATACAGTAACATAATAGTTTTCTGATTAGTCTGTCCTGATTGAAATGTATACATAATTAGTCATTATTGATAAAAAACATATTTATAGAGCTGTTATCTTCCGAATAAACTCTTAAAGACCTAGTAATATTTTACATCAATAGCAGTCAATATTAATCGTCACCTTAATTCAGTCTCATTGGAAAGTTGTAAATTTTTGGTTATCTACACGAACCCTGGCTAACAAGTTGAATCAGCAATACAAAATTGGGTATAATTATTTATTTACTAAATACCTAACTAATCACACAGAATTACACATACACATAATTAAATCATAACTTGATTACAAATTCCGTCATAAAGGAAAACGTCCCTAGCGGGCGGAACAGATATGACAGCTTGTTACACAAAAGAAAAGGGGCTGGGTTTGAGTGAAAGAGCGGGAAGACTGAATATGAATATCTTATGCATTCTAAATTACCGCCCATTTGGAAAAGGAAAATGCAATAAATATTTACTCTGAGCTGCGCTTCAGTAGGTTGGTGGGAGATGGAAGGCCGTGTTGCCAAACCAGGTCCTTTGTCCTTTGATGAAGGTCTCTGGTGGTCAATTGGATACGTTGTAGTAATGTTGTTGTGTGATAGACGGGTTACTCTGTCTGTTCCTTCCTAGCCTACGTTTGCAGCTGCTGTTGTTAACTCAACGGCTAGGAGGTATCACTTCTGTAGTGAATAAGAGTTCAAACTTCATACCATTCGCAACCAATGCTCACGCTGATGTTGGCTTCGTTCTGTAGTTATTATCTGAACCATTCTGACATCGGACCGACGTCCTACATCCTCGGAACAGGAGGTTATATTGTCGTCAAGGGCTTATATAGGAAGGGAGAGGAGAGCGTGTTTGAAAAGTTTTATAGCCCATGTCGCTTCACAGGGGCGGGCCACTGATTGAGCAGAGCCCTATTTTATGAAAACCCAAATCTCACATTTTAGAAGCTAAAATTAAATTGAACAACAATTGTGTGAATGTGTGAATCCGATAACTGTGATGTGTAGACTTTCCACTGTAGAGTTCATGTCATCTTATCATTGATGAGAATGTCTCAGATGACAACCGAACTGACATCATATTCATTAAGTACCACGGCATATGTTCAATTGGGCAGATACCAGAATATAGTTAATTTCCCCCCACCTTCTAATGTTCCCAGAATCTCTATGTTAACCAAGGGTTTTGCAAATGTAACATCAGCAGGGTAGAGAGAGGAAAAAGTGGGGAAGAGGTATTTATGACTGTCATAAACCTAACCCCAGACCAACGTCATGACAACTGCAATAAATTGGTTAGAGATTCAGTTGTCAGTCTATCTAACTTGTGCAACCCTCAATTTCGTCCATATCCCTTCTTCCTCCACTAAAACCCCCCCTCTCCCCCAATTTGGACGAGTCTGTTTGAATGTCAAATGACGAGACAGAGGCATTGATGCAAGTAACCAGTCTTGTTCAGTACATTGCAATTCATCCGGGTATCTCAAGCACACCGGTAAAAACACCGCAGTTGCAGTAATTAACATTTACCAACAGATGGCATCACTGTGCCAACTTACACCCATAACATCTTCCCTTTAATAAAATAGGACATGAGGTGTCAATTCACTAACACAACAAACCTAGTAATAATTTCCAAAATGAACAGTTTAGTTTTTTTTTTTGTTTTTTTTTTCAGGTATCAACTTAACACATTTTGATAGTTTCTTCACTTTTATCTCTGTCTGTCAACAATCCCTAATGGGAAAGCTACAGATACAGTATTTTTGGTGGCTGGGACAGACGCCCGCAGCGTGAAAAGACAGGGGGCTTTTCTGCGAGGACTGCGGGTTCCCGCACAGGTGTGTCACCTGACTGTCTAGGGTAGTATTGATGGGCGAGGGAGCGGCCAACCTGTGATCCCCTGCCTCTTCGCCCAGTGCCTCAGGCCCCATGTGACTTGCTGGGGTTCCGTCTTTTGTCGTGCCGTCAGGGATCTATGACCATCAGGGTTCTGAGTAGGTGCTAGCTCAGACGGTACAGTGATCCATTCACTTTGACCAAGTAGGAGTGTGGTGCAACTTTCTGTACACAGGATCCGAGTCTCCAGAGGCCCGTCCGGCCCCTGGTAGTGGCTTCATTCGCACTGTTTCACCCACCCTGAGCTCAGATAAGTCTTTGATGATTTGTCGAAGATGAAAATGGAGACCTGTCTTCTGTGACCTAGCTTCACCAGCACGTCTGCCATCACAGATGGCTCCAGGAGAGTGTTGGCTACCGGCAGAGCTGCTTTTATGCGCCGTGCCATGAGGCACTGGGCAGGGCTGCATCCATGCCTTTTGTCGGGGTATTACACCACTGCAGGATTTCTTTCCAGGCATCTTTGCCCTCTCGCAGAGCTTTTTTGCAGAGGTTTTTTGAGATTTTGACTGCCGACTCCGCCTTCCCATTAGCTTTTGGGTGTCTTGGTGAGGTGACGTGCTCGAATTCCCATTCTGAATTCCCATTCTGAATTCCCATTCCAATTCTAAGAATTGGGGACCATTATTTGAAATTACCCTATCAGACTGGCCGTAGCGGGAAAACTGAGCCTTGCAGCGTTTGATCGTTGTCTCTGCTGAGAGGACGGGGAGGAGGTCAGTCTCCCAGAAGTCTGAGTAATGATCAACTAACCAGCAGAAAGTCTTTGCCACAGTGCTGGAAGAGATCTAGACTTACTATCTGACAGGGGCGCATCGGTAGCTCGTGGAATGTCATCGTCTCTCTCTATTGCTCAATGGCATATTCATTGCAGATTGTGCATTTATTGACAAATTCTTTGATTTCACTCTGTATTCCTGGCCAATACAGTTTTTTCACATGCTTGTCTGTACAGGCCTCACCTCCTATGTGACTTGAGTGCACGCGCGCCAACATCTCAGGGTGCAGAGAAATGGGGAATAACAACTCTCAGACACTTGAATATTACTCTGTTTTGAACAATGAGCTCCTCTTTGACTGGCCAACATTCTCTGACGGCTAAAGCAGTTTCTTCCTTGCAGTCGGGCCAGCCCATCAGGATCACAGACCTGTACTGTCTGATTTGTATAAGGCGCTGGTCCATAACATTGAGGTAGTCAGCCTGGTTGATGTGTTCAGAAGTAAGAGCTTTGTTTCTGGCCATTTTGAGCCTGTAATCAAATCCACAAATGCTGATGCTCCAGATACTCAACTAGTCTAAAGAAGGCCAGTTTCATTGCTTCTTTAATCAGAACAACAGTTTTCAGCTGTGCTAACATAATTGCAAAATAGTTTTTTAATGATCAGTTAGCCTTTTAAAATTATAAACTTGGATTACGCCTATGTAGATATTCCATAAAATATCTGCCGTTTCCAGATACAATAGTAATTTACAGCTACATGTCTACACTGTATTTGATGTTATTTGAATAGACAAAACATTTGCTTTTCTTTCAAAAACAAGGAAAGGTCTAAGTGACCCCAAACTTTTGAACGGTAGTGTACATGTATTTGTTTAATAAATGAAGAAACAGAAAAAAGTGTCCGCACACTTCCAGTCAGACGCAAATTTCTTTAATTGTAGCTGAGCTTTCGGTCAGTCGTCCTTCTCCAGAGCATGTCTCCACAAACAATAGCGGGACAGAGAAGCCCAATTCAGACACTTCTTTTCCTCCTCCAAAGGGTTTTGAGAAGGAGACAAGGAGAGAGGACGCGAGACTAGATCATCACCACAGGTGTCAGACTCTCTGTGGCTTCGGTTACACAGTTAGCCCCCATTATGTGCAAAATATTAGAATTGGGCTGCCTGTGTAAACACAGCCTGTGTGGCCTTATCTTTTCCACTATTGTTTGTGGAGACATTCTCATTGGAAGATCAACTGACCGAAAGCGCAGTTACAATTAAAGATTCTAATCCAAATGCATTCCAGTCGTTGTCTGGTTGGTGTTCGCTTGCGAGATCAACGCTGAGCTCTTTCAGATGTTCCACTACAATAGTCAAGTTACCCTCACCCTGGGGTATGAATGTACAGCAATGGTATCCTATCATTTGGCACACTGTGCAGTAGATGTGATGCTGCTACTACAGAGAACTTCCATTCCACTGAGGTGGCCTCCTGTATAAAGGGCTATTCTTTCAAGCGTTGTAACCACTTTGCCAAACCCCTCACTGAAAGTTGACAATAGTGTCTGAAATGACAACACTATCTCTGCTAGAATCTGCAACTAACATCCTTATTCAAACATTCTGGGCTGGTGACACGCACCTCAGGGCGAGTGCAAGGAAGAGTTACAGGACGTACTGGACTGTGGAGACGCACTGGAGGTCTGATGCGTGGGACCGGTACAGGTGGCACCGGGCTGATGACACGGACCTCAGGGCGAGTGCAAGTGCAAGTGCGAGGAGCAGGAACAGGGCGTACTGGACTGTGAAGGCGCACTGGAAGCCTGGTGCGTGGGACCGGTACAGGTGGCACAGGGCTGATGACACGCACCTCAGGGCGAGTGAGGGGAGGAGGCACAGGACATACTGGACTGTGGAGGCGCACTGGAGGTCTGGAGAGTAGCGCTGGCACAACTACCGTCCTGGCTGGATGTTTATTTTCGCCCTGCAAATGCGGGGCGCTGGCACAGGACGCACTGGGCTGTGCAGACGCACCGGAGACACAGTACGCAGAGCCGGCGCAGGATATCCTGGTCCAAGGAGGCATACTGGTGACCAGGAGCGCTGAGCCGGCACCATCCGTCCTGGCTGGATGCCCATTCTAGCCCAGCCGATGCGGGGAGCTGGAATAGAGCGCACAGGGCTATGAATGCGCACTGGAGACACCATGCGCATTACTGCGTAACACGGTGCCTGACCAGTCACACGCTCCCCACGGTAAGCACGGAGAGTTGGCTCAGGTCTAACCCCTGACTCCGCTAATGCCTCTCGGGCTTCTATGCTAGCCGTGACCCCTCGTATCGTCGCCGTTCCTCTGTAGCTACCTCCGCCTGCTTCCATGGAAGGCGATCCTTTCTGGCCATGATTTCCTGCCACGTCCAGGATCCTTTACCGTCCAAAATCTCATCCCATGTTCATGATGTCTGCTCCTCTTGAACACGCTGCTTGGTCTTTTTGTGGATCTTCTGTCACGTTTGTTATAAGAATGTACGCATACCACGCTGCGCCTTGGTCCGATCTTTATAACGAACGTGACACACACACACTCAGGAAACAAAAACAAACACACAAAACAAACATTATTTGGTTAGGAAAATCTTCCTTTCTTATAATTTAAAAGGAGTAATTTCTTCTCCATCAAAATATTTTTTCATTACTCTATGTCATTTTTCCTTTTATACCCACATGGTAGTTCCTCCTATGCAAATTTCCATGTAGGTTTAAAATGTATAGTTGGTTTCCCAATCATAACCAACTGTTTTACCACTCCACTGATTTATTATTATTATAATATTTTTTTTTTACCTGCAGGAAAATTTATATTATTTCTAAATTAGGATCTCGTCCTGAAATGTCATCTCATGCATTTACATCTTATGATCGTAGACCATGTAATGTCATGAAATACCCCCAATTCTCTGTTCCAAACAGTCTCAGTCCCCAGACCTATTGTGCACAACCTGTTCCCAGATCAGGATTTTCTGAAAACTCCCAGAGCTTTCCCCCAATTGTAGGTTGTGTTTAAGAATATCAGTCTCACACTTAACTCTCTATTTCTTTGGGATGGCATATCCATCCAATGAAGCTCCCTGCTGGGTACGAGGCGGGTCCCTTTACTGTGTTAACCTTGGTCTCCTCGGGAATTATCAGCAAGTGGAGTTAGCCATCCCATCCTCGTCGCCAAATTGTCGTGGAAATTCTAACAAAAAGGAAGAGAGACTGTAGATTCTTCAAACAACAACTTTATTATAAGATTTACTAAAATGGAGCAGTTCATTAACAATCACTCAATGGTGCAGAGTTAAGGGCCCAATGAATAGAGTTGCATTTCAGCTTTTATAGAAAAGTACAACCTCCTTATCTATTGTGCAGCTAGCAATGGATGGGTACATAGTTACACAACTAGTGATTATCGTTTCTTTGCACTATCTGCTGACACTGGGTATAGTCTGAATGATTAGATCATGATACTGCTAATCATGCTATTCTCTGTTCTCCTCAGTTTCCACACAATTGGGATCCTGTAGATACTGAGTAACAGGATGTGTCACATACTGTGGTTTCACCCAGTCTTATGACCAGTGGCGGATTTAGGCATTGCCAACATGGGCAGCCGCCCAGGGCGGCACCACGCCAGGGGCGGCATGGGGCTCCCGCACAAAAATAATAATAATTAAAATAGAAAACAAAAATAAAGATCAGAATGGTGACATTTACGCAAACTGTTTTTTATCGCTCATTTGCACGTCACGTCAATGATATCATGTCACCGTGTGGGACTGTGGGTCAATGATATCATGTCACCGTGTGGGACTGTGGGTTAATTAACCTTGTCGGACTGAACCCCCTGATTCTAGTTTGTGAGCTCGGCAGGCTACTGCCTGGGAAGGTCTCCCACTTAGAAGTACGAGTTGGGGAGGAGGCAGGTGAAGGTTGACCTCAGGTCTCCCCACTGGAAGCCCAAGGTAGGGGGAGCAGGGGGAATCTATCAAATAGCACACCTCTAACAGTACAGTACCAATGCAATTAGTAATGCAATTAGTTGTGCAATTTAGTTTGTGTGTGTCACGCCCTGACCATAGAGAGCCTTTTTATTCTCTATTTTGGTTTGGTCGGTGTGTGACTAGGGTGGTGATCTAGTGTGTGTATTTCTATGTTAGCCTGGTATGGTTCCCAATCAGAGGCAGCTGATTGGGGATCATATTTAGGCAGCCATTTTTCTACTGTGTTTTGTGGGATCTTGTTTTTGTGTTGTTACCTGTGAGCACTCCAGAACGTCACGTTTAGTTTATTCTTTATTGTGGAACCCATATCACGCTGCGCTTTGGTCCGAGTATGCTTCCAACGACGATCGTGACAGTGTGTTTCTTGTTTGAAGTGCAATAGTGTAATAATCAGGTTCTCTTTTTTATAATTGTGTTATTCTATTTGTGTATTTGTGTGATACTGTATAGCAATGGGGTAATAGTGTAATAATTTGATTCCTTTTTTTATTTGTATTTGTATACTACAATTTGTTTGTTGTCTTTGTTACTTCTTTTTGATATTTATGAGTCTTATTTTTGTATATATATTTATATAGTTTTAAATGTTATGGTTATTTATTTGTGTTGTTCCAAATGTCTGAATAAAAATTACAGTTAGTGCAGAATGGTGCTGTTTTTTTGGTGCTGTTTTTTTGGCCCAGGGAACCATACAAGCTAGAACCGCCACTGCTTATGACTAGATCAGACACGGACAGTCTGTATCGGTAGAGAAACAAAGAATAGCCAGTTCTATAAGTTTAATATTGAATAGACAGAGCCTAGTTAGTAATTTTCCAGCACAGCACACACTGGTTGAATCAAAGTTGTTTCCAAGTCATCTCAATGAAATTACGTTAAACCTACGTGTAATAGATGTTGAATTGACGTCTGTGCCCCCTGGATATTATTACATTTGATAGACTTTTGATGATTTCTGTCCGGGCACACAGAACTAAAGATTTGGGTCTTTATGTTAACATTAGAGGCCTTGGCAGCATGGCAGATATGGACGAAATTGAGGGTTGCACGGGTTAGATAGACTGACAACTGAATCTCTAACCAATTTATTGCAGTTGTCATGATGTTGGTCTGGGGTTAGGTTTATGACAGTCATAAATACCTCTTCCCCACTTTTTCCTCTCTCTACCATACTGATGTTACATTTGCAAAACCCTTGGTTAACATAGAGATTCTGGGAACATCAGAAGGTGGGGGGAAATGAACTATATTCTGGTATCTGACCAATTGAACATACAGTGCCTTGCGAAAGTATTCGGCCCCCTTGAACTTTGCGACCTTTTGCCACATTTCAGGCTTCAAACATAAAGATATAAAACTGTATTTTTTTGTGAAGAATCAACAACAAGTGGGACACAATCATGAAGTGGAACGACATTTATTGGATATTTCAAACTTTTTTAACAAAGCAAAAACTGAAAAATTGGGCGTGCAAAATTATTCAGCCCCTTTACTTTCAGTGCAGCAAACTCTCTCCAGATGTTCAGTGAGGATCTCTGAATGATCCAATGTTGACCTAAATTACTAATGATGATAAATACAATCCACCTGTGTGTAATCAAGTCTCCGTATAAATGCACCTGCACTGTGATAGTCTCAGAGGTCCGTTAAAAGCGCAGAGAGCATCATGAAGAACAAGGAACACACCAGGCAGGTCCGAGATACTGTTGTGAAGAAGTTTAAAGCCGGATTTGGATACAAAAAGATTTCCCAAGCTTTAAACATCCCAAGGAGCACTGTGCAAGCGATAATATTGAAATGGAAGGAGTATCAGACCACTGCAAATCTACCAAGACCTGGCCGTCCCTCTAAACTTTCAGCTCATACAAGGAGAAGACTGATCAGAGATGCAGCCAAGAGGCCCATGATCACTCTGGATGAACTGCAGAGATCTACAGCTGAGGTGGGAGACTCTGTCCATAGGACAACAATCAGTCGTATATTGCACAAATCTGGCCTTTATGGAAGAGTGGCAAGAAGAAAGCCATTTCTTAAAGATATCCATAAAAAGTGTCGTTTAAAGTTTGCCACAAGCCACCTGGGAGACACACCAAACATGTGGAAGAAGGTGCTCTGGTCAGATGAAACCAAAATTTAACTTTTTGCCAACAATGCAAAACGTTATGTTTGGCGTAAAAGCAACACAGCTGAACACACCATCCCCACTGTCAAACATGGTGGTGGCAGCATCATGGTTTGGGCCTGCTTTTCTTCAGCAGGGACAGGGAAGATGGTTAAAATTGATGGGAAGATGGATGGAGCCAAATACAGGACCATTCTGGAAGAAAACCTGATGGAGTCTGCAAAAGACCTGAGACTGGGACGGAGATTTGTCTTCCAACAAGTCAATGATCCAAAACATAAAGCAAAATCTACAATGGAATGGTTCAAAAATAAACATATCCAGGTGTTAGAATGGCCAAGTCAAAGTCCAGACCTGAATCCAATCGAGAATCTGTGGAAAGAACTGAAAACTGCTGTTCACAAATGCTCTCCATCCAACCTCACTGAGCTCGAGCTGTTTTGCAAGGAGGAATGGGAAAAAATGTCAGTCTCTCGATGTGCAAAACTGATAGAGACATACCCCAAGCGACTTACAGCTGTAATCGCAGCAAAAGGTGGCGCTACAAAGTATTAACTTAAGGGGGCTGAATAATTTTGCACGCCCAATTTTTCAGTTTTTGATTTGTTAGAAAAGTTTGAAATATCCAATAAATGTCATTCCACTTCATGATTGTGTCCCACTTGTTGTTGATTCTTCACAAAAAAATACAGTTTTATATCTTTATGTTTGAAGCCTGAAATGTGGCAAAAGGTCGCAAAGTTCAAGGGGGCCGAATACTTTCGCAAGGCACTGTATGCGGTGGTACTTAATGAATATGATGTCAGTTCCGTTATCATCTGAGATATTCTCATCAATGATAAGATGACATTAACTCTACAGTGGAAAGTCTACACATCGGAGTTATCGGATTCACATGGAATTGTTGTTCAATTTAAATGTTTGAATATGAAATTATTTGTGAAGGGATGAAATGTGATTTTATCTTCTAAAATGTGTGATTTGGGTTTTCATAAGATAGGGTTCTGCTCAGTCAGTGGCCCGCCCCTGTGAAGGGACATGGGCTATAAAACTTTTCAAACACGCCCTCCTCTCCCTTCCTATATAAAGCCTTGACGACAATATAACCTCCTGTTCCGAGGATGTAGGACGTCGGTCCGATGTCAGAATGGTTCAGATAATAACTACAGAACGAAGACAACATCAGCGTGAGCTTGGTTGCGAATGGTATGAACTATGAACTCTTATTCACTACCTCCTAGCCGTTGAGTTAGCAACAGCAGATGCAAACGAGGGTTAGGAAAGAACAGACAAAGTATCTCGTCTATCACCCAACGATGTAACTACAACGTATCCAATTGACAACCAGAGACATTCTTCAAAGGACTCGGTTGGGCAACACGGCCTTCCATCTACCACCAACCTACCGAAGCGCAGCTCAGAGTAAATATTTATTGCATTTTCCTTTTCCAAATGGGCGGTAATTTAGAATGCATAAGATACTGTATTTATGACAGCACAGCTTCGGCCTTTGTTCCTCAGTCTTCCCGCTCCTTCACTCAAACCTAGCCCCTTTTCTTTTGTGTAACAAGCTGTCGTATCTGTTCCGCCCGCTAGGGACGTTTTCCTTTATGACGGAATTTGTAATCAAGTTATGATTTAATTATGCGTATGTGTAATTCTGTGTGATTAGTTAGGTATTTAGTAAATAAATGATTAAACACAATTTTGTATTTCTGATTCAAATTGTTAGCCAGGGTGCGTGCAGATAACCAAGAATTTACAACTTTCAGATGAGACTGAATTAAGATGACGATTAATATTGACTGCTATTGATGTAAAATATTACTAGGTCTTTAAGAGTTTATTTGGAAGATAACAGCTCTATAAATATTATTTTGTGGTGCCCCGACTCTCTAGTTAATTACATTTACATGATTAGCTCAATCAGGTAATATTAATTACGGATAAATTATTTTATAGAATAGCATGTCATGTCACTTAATCCGGCATAGCCAATGCAGTTCTTTGCACTGGACAGAACAAATTATGCAAGTTGGATTCCTATCTACATTTGAGGCTTGAAATCTCTAGCAGCTAACATCAGAGAATAATTCTCAGACCTCTGGGTACTAGCAAAAACACAAAACAATTTCTCATGCATGTCCCTTGACCAATGAAGCCCAGGAGCAAAACAGTGAGCTATTAAAGGTACAGGGGGAGCCATTGGTCCAACAGAGAACCCCATTGCCTTCTGGAGATAGATGGTAGCAGTACCTGAGCAGACCGGACTACTGGTTGATTTTGAAACCCAGCTTATTCATGAACTCTTCAACACGACCATCACAAGTTCATCACACCAGCAAACATAAAAAACGTGGCCAGCTTGTGCAACAAAATCTCAAGCATGTATAGTCTAGACTTAGATTAGTCCAGAGCTTCTGGTTTTGGATACACACAATTGTGCAAGCAAAGATGTCATTAGCATTGTCCACAACATTGGAAAAACTAGGCATTCCTCAATATCATAAATATCTCAAGGAAGTAATTGTGGATCAGAACACATCCTTTAAGAGGAATAATATACCACAGTTTCAAAAGTATAAGGCAAAGTCAGTCACAAAACAGGCAAAGCAATTACAGTATCAGACTTAAAAGTGATTGTACACTTTTCAGCCAACTACATTGCAAGCAAGTTATGTCATGGAAACCTGGATGAGTTTCTCTCTCGTGAGAATAAACAATTTCCTCCAACCCTTTCAAATAACAGAATGCTAGACTGATCTGCTAGACCTGATCGCTGTAGATTCCTACACACCTGTGCCCTCTTCTTTTGCTGCCAAAATCATTGATGGAGCTGTTATTGTCCTACCCACCAAGTTTCCAATTCTGCAATCAAATGTCTTCCTGCTTTTGGTAGAGCGCCAGTTGAAAAACAGCAGTAGAATCAATATTGAATGGGACACAGATAGTCTAACAGACTCAATGAGAGAGAAGCAGGGAAAAAACAAGCTCCAATGTAAATTCTCTGACAGTGGATACAGACATCATTGTCCTTGCTTTTCTTGCATCTTATCAAGGATTAGCGAGCCATAGAGCTGTGGGTTACTTTTGACATGAGTAAAAACTACTAGGAGATTTCTATAAGCACCATTTGCGAGAAGCTTGGAATGCAGAAGTTTGGCTTCGCCAGCTTTCAACGCATTCACAGGTTGCGACACAAACAGGTTCATGAAAGGGTGACTGAAGCCTTCATTTCCATGTCAGCTGAACCATTTCAATCCCTGGATCTGGAATCATCCACTTTCCCATTGATTAAGAGAGACACCTGTGTTCTCTATGACAAGACAACCAGCAATCAGGAACTCTTCTCTAAGAAGTCATTCTCAGTGAAGAACATCCCCTCAACACAGGCTGCACTGCTGCAACATTCAAACAGAGCAGTGTACCAAATTAGAATTCGGTCAACAAGTGTGAAAACCATCCAATTAGCACCTTTACCAGAAAGTTTGATTTGGATCTTCGGCTGGGCTAAAAAGTAGATTCCTGGACACCTTTGTTGACACTTACCAGAGGCTGCCAAAGCTTACAGAGAACTCCTGAGGTGTTGCTGCAAAGTGAGCCCTTCTGTTCTCAGAAGTGTCAAGGCCAGGATGCTGGACTATCATGCACTGCATTATGCCATTATACTGGTACATGTTGGCCAGGTTCCTAAGTCTTTTATTTTCACCACTAATCAGAATTTACAGAATACATTTGATTTATTATGACTCAATTTCATGTTATTTTATGAGAATTTCACTGAAGTCATTTTAAACATGACTATGGATTAAGTAGCATCTACAGTACATTGGCAGTCCTTCCTGGTTACATTTGCAATGCGCAAAGCTTCTATGATGTTTTAATGTCATCTGAGGAATGTTTGTACCAAATTGCATGCTTTTATCTGCAGTATAACTGTTTTTATGGTCAAATAGCAGCTATTATGGCAGCCATTTTGAATTTTCACAATAACTCGCTTCCTGAATAAGTTTGAAATAATCCGCATCCATATCATCTGAGGAATTTTTGTACCAAATTGCAGGGTCTACCATGTCAAGTTTTTCACTATTAAAGCCCCGGACTATAGAAGTTCCCGGTCCGGGTCAAAGCTTGATGTCTCGACTTTACATGAAGCTAAATAGTTAGAGGAAACAGAAGTGTTGGTTGATGGCTGCCGTGGATCATGGCAGAAGTGGATGTCAAGAGTAGGCACTCCATGAGGTTGAAGTATCACAAGTTAGGGCGGTCCATTGGATCTCCTATGTGGAGGCCATTAAAAGAGTTGAGGGAGCTAGTGTCGTGAGTATCGAATCACATTACATATAGAATTGTGAGAATTGCAGTACATATCCTATCAGTGCCTAAGTACATATTGTGACAGGGACGGATTGCTGAACGGGCCCACAGGGAATGTGTCCCAGGGCCTTTGGGTTGGGGCCCTTCTGGTTGGGGCCCATTTTCTCTTAGCCTCATAACAAAATGTGTAGAATAGCATTATAAACTGCACCTTTTTCTCTATGCACCATTGCAAATGTGTTGAAATGCAGGAAGTTAGCTGATGTACACCCCCCTCAAAAAAAAATATAGAAGCCCCAGGGCCCCCAAGAGGTAGTCCGGCCATGTATTGCGAGGTCCCTGGCAACTCCGAGCCCAAAAAGCAGACTATAGCCTCATTTTGTCAAAATGTCTGCTTATATTTTGCTGTCAGCACCCTACCAGTAGTCCTATTATAATGAAGAAACTGACAAAGGATTATACATCGTGGCATGAAGGTGCTGTGATAGTTTTAGTATGGAGCATCACTTCGACAAACTGTACTTGCATTGATTCTCCGTCAGTCATGGATCAGCTTGTTCAATTCCAGCCTTGGTTGTCTTCATCGTCAGTCCTGAAATACAGGTTTTCACTATTGGGGCGTCAGGTACTGTAGCCTATTTCTATTTTTTCATTTAACCTTTATTTAACTAGGCAAGTCAGATAAGAACAAATTCTTATTTAAAATGACGGCCTACACCGGCCAAACCCGGACGACGCTGGGCCAATTGTGCACCACCCTATGTGACTCCCAATCACAGCCGGTTGTGATACAGCCTGGATTCAAACCAGGGTGTCTGTAGTGACGCCCCATTCACTGAGACGCAATGCCTTAAAACGCTGCGCCACTCAGGAGCCTAGCGGTTAAGAGCTTTGGGCCAGTAACCTAATCGTTGATCGCTGGTTTGAATCCCCCAGCCGACTAGGTGAAACATGTGTATGTGCACTTGAGCAAGGCACTTACACGTAATTGCTCCAGTTAAGTCACTCTGCATAAGAGCATCTGCTAAATCTAGTTGCCACAAAGTCATAGTTATGGCTAAAAACCCACCTGTTTCAACAATTTATATTCTTAAAAACTAATTCTAAACCTAACATTATGCCTAACTTCAAATTAAGACCAAAAAAATATTTGTGGTTTTCATGTAATTTTATGATATAGTCCATTTTGACTTTGTGGCTGTGGTAACTTTTGACAACCGAAATAGGACCAGAGATGGAAGAAGAGGTGAGACACCCCACTTGCTGTTTTTTTCTGGTTCATAAACGTCACAAAGACGATGCGTGCTCATCGATGGGGCAGATGTCCGTGTGTTATGATTCTGGAAGGTCAGATAGCTAGCAACAATGACAAGAAGCTGCCATGTGGGGAATCGTAGGCTCATTGTACATATTGTTATCAATATGTTGTTTTGAGGTGTTTTGACTCTTGTCTATGCGAATAATGGCTAAAATTGACTAGCTAGCTAACCAAAACTGTAACGATGTATTTGAGGGACAACAAGTACTCATGTGGTGGATGAATCAGAATTAGTTGGGTAACATAAGTAATGAAGATGTCTTATCTGCATAATATTCTTATGTGATGTACTTTTTATTAGAATATATTACTAATGACTCTGGTGTTGGCAGTTGCATTTCTTCCCTCAGCTGGGGCTCAGTCACTTAGGGCCCAGAGAGGGGAGAGGTCAGGCTTGTCTTTTACATGTCTCTGGTGCTATGCAGAATATCAGAAAGGGAAGAGGACAGGATGGAACATGGTTTTCATATGTGAATGTGTCTTTACCTATTCTTAAACCATGTGAAGGGATGGCGTGATTAATGGGGAACCAATTACTTGTCTCCACAATGTCTGTGCACAAGTCACTCCCTCCTTTGGCAGTGGGGGGAGGTGTGTGGTAGTGTCTGGAACCATTGTATGTCCTCTCTGATGTTGCACTTATCCTGGGATAGTGTATGACCTAGAGGCTCACTCCCCTCAGTGAGCTTGTCCGGGAGAGGGGTCAAGAAGGGGTTTCACTTGAGATGGGAGTATCTAGAGTTGACAATTGAGTTATGCCATTGGATGGGGTAATGGTTCTGTGCTATGAAGTACCAGGAACAAGATTAGAACCTCGTCTTAGGGACCAAACTGAACGATAATTTAGAGTGAATGTTATCTGGCTAAGGGATACTCCTTTCTCAATTATAAAGTCCCTTTGTGAACTGTTCCTAAGATCTGTGGTTTGTCATGTAGGTTGAGAGGGGTGTATCTTGGCTATAAAATATCTTTATACTTTTCTGTTGTGACTTCCAATGGTTCATTAGCGATGGCGCATCTTTGAAAGTCAAATGCTATTGCAAAGCTCTTACTATTATTAAATATTAAGTTTAAGTATAATTCAGACTGGAGTGTGAAGCGGAAATAAGCCACCACACTCATTGTGCACATTTATTTATTAATGTCAATCATGTGGAAGGGATCCTTCGATTCTAAGCCAACCCAGCCTGTTTTGCTACATCAGTTTTGTTGCTAAACAACCCATCTGTCTATGAAAGTCAATTAACTAATGTTAAGTAGACAAGAACCAGCTCCTATTGCATTGATGTCTGTGCAAGACACACCCGGTTAAGTAGACTGTTACTGACTTTTTTGCCTCCAATGGTAAACGGCCTGAGTAAACTCTTCATTTATCCACCATGTTTGATAGGACTAGGGTAATTCGTTGAGGTCAAGGAACTTTGATTACAGATGTAAATACACTATTCTTAACTGAACTTTGGATTAGACACTAGATTGGTTTAGGTGTATTTGATACTGTAGGAACTGTAAAGTTATAATTTAATTTCCTAATACTTTTCTAATTTCTTAACCTGTCTGTTTGCTTTCATTTTGGCAGAGGAACTGGGCATATCAGCATAAACCACAGACCCCTCCTGTACTCCCTGTCCCCCATGACTGGGTGGCCATGCACATCTCCAACTCAATCATCAAAACGACACAACGGTGTTAGGCCTGATTACCAACGAGACGCCCTACAGGGAGGTGAGGGCCCTGGCGGAGTGGTGCCAGGAAAATACCCTCTCCCTCAAAGTCAAGAAACTGAAAGGGCTGATCGTGGACTTCAGGAGACAGCAGAGAGAGCAGGCCCCATCTAGTGTTCATGCATCGAACACGCATAAGACAACATCTGTGCAGAATCCTTTTGGCCTGATGCTCATAGAGTTGATAAGCATGAAGATGTCCAGAGGTCTCATACCCTCCATCATAGGGGCTGGTGGTGGTCCTCTGAAGATGTCTCGTACCCTCCATCGTAGGGGCCGGTGGTGGTCCTCTGAAGAGGTCTCATACCCTCCATCGTAGGGGTTGGTGGTGGTCCTCTGAAGAGGTCTCATCCCCTCCATCGTAGGGGCTGGTGGTGGTCCTCTGAAGAGGTCTCATCCCCTCCATCGTAGGGGCTGGTGGTGGTCCTCTGAAGAGGTCTCATACCCTCCATCGTAGGGGCTGGTGGTGGTCCTCTGAAGAGGTCTCATACCCTCCATCGTAGGGGCTGGTGGTGGTCCTCTGAAGAGGTCTCATCCCCTCCATCATAGGGGCTGGTGGTGGTCCTCTGAAGAGGTCTCATACCCTCCATCATAGGGGCTGGTGGTGGTCCTCTGAAGAGGTCTCATACCCTCCATCGTAGGGGTTGGTGGTGGTCCTCTGAAGAGGTCTCGTACCCTCCATCGTAGGGGCTGGTGATGGTCCTCTGAAGAGGTCTCATCCCCTCCATCGTAGGGGCTGGTGGTGGTCCTCTGAAGAGGTCTCATACCCTCCATCATAGGGGCTGGTGGTGGTCCTCTGAAGAGGTCTCATCCCCTCCATCATAGGGGCTGGTGGTGGTCCTCTGAAGAGGTCTCATCCCCTCCATCATAGGGGTTGGTGGTGGTCCTCTGAAGAGGTCTCATCCCCTCCATCATAGGGGCTGGTGGTGGTCCTCTGAAGAGGTCTCATCCCCTCCATCATAGGGGCTGGTGGTGGTCCTCTGAAGAGGTCTCATCCCCTCCATCATAGGGGCTGGTGGTAGTCCTCTGAAGAGGTCTCATCCCCTCCATCATAGGGGCTGGTGGTAGTCCTCTGAAGAGGTCTCATCCCCTCCATCATAGGGGCTGGTGGTGGTCCTCTGAAGAGGTCTCATCCCCTCCATCATAGGGGCTGGTGGTGGTCCTCTGAAGAGGTCTCATGCCCTCCATCGTAGGGGTTGGTGGTGGTCCTCTGAAGAGGTCTCATCCCCTCCATCATAGGGGCTGGTGGTGGTCCTCTGAAGAGGTCTCATCCCCTTCCTGTGGTCCACACAGAACATGAAACATGACATAATACACAACATAGACAAGAACAGTTCAAGGACTGAACTACATACATTTAAAAACAGCACACATAGCCTACATATCAATACATACAAAATATATGGGTAAAATAGGGAGGAGTAAGTTGATCATTAGCTAAAATGTTTGTTGTCTGGGATGAAATTCGAACTCTCAACATTTGGGTTGCTAGACGTTTATGTTATACGCCCACCCATCCAGCTACCCTACTTTCATGGTTGCCGTAAGTAAACATCTGTCTCATGCAACCATACTAAACATGACATGGCATACTAAATGGAGTGTCTTGGATTTGCCTACAGAATAATCAAACTGCTCTAAGACCAGTTGTAACAACAGTGTTCATGCGTCTAACAGTCTACGAATGTTATTCTGATACTATTTGACCCATTAGTTTATTTTCTATCCTTATTCAGTCTTCTTTCTGCACACTTACTGTGTGTAACGTAGGAAAAATGTACAAAATACTATTCCTGTAGCCTGAAGTCTAGGACAGGATTTACCAAACACCCAAGGCACAACGACCTTAACATAGTAAAGGGGAACCCCTGACTAAACAAACAGAGCTTACGTAAATACTGTGGGCACCCTTAATCAACAATGAGCCACACCTGGGACTGACAGTCCAACAAGGCTACATTCACAATATCAACGGTTCTACCCTGTTACACGTGCGTGCGTGTGTGTGTGCCTATATTTATGCATGGTTCAAAGTCTCTTTGTGCCGGTGCCCGAGGTTAGGCGCAGGTTGTTCCTCGATGCCAAACCCATGTGTGTGCAGTCAACATCACATGGGAGTTCACAGCATGTACCCTTGGCCTTGATACGTCGTCACATACTTAACTTCGCTTCCTCATAAAGAACACTCAGTTTTGTGAGACCAAAACAGACTTAAAAAGTTGAATACAAAGTAGATGAAATATGCAACAGGTGCCAGAAATGCCTGATATGAAAACCCCCCACAGATTGTTTGGCACTCACTACTCGTTGAATTGACAGGCATGAACTCTCTCTTTTTTTCCATCTCTCTCATATTATCTCTTCCTTATCTCCTGTGTTTCTTTTCTATATCTTTCCTTTCGTCATACCCTCACACTCCTTTCTGTATTCTTCCTCTTCAGTTCTTCCTCATCTTCAAAATGTTTCCTCTCCCTCGCTCTGTACTCCCTGTCACCAGCTATTGAGAATGAATATTTACTCATGTAAAAACAATTACAATCAATATTTACAATAAATACTAAATAAATCTATTGCGAATCAACGTATAGTGAGTTGTGTCTGTCATGTGTTTCACCATAAACACAGTGACCTTGCTGTTAACTGGTGCGTATGGACTGTGTCATGGACAATATTGTGTAAGCTCACATACAGATATAGTAACTTAATTTGATCACTCTTGTTGCTGAGAATTTTTCAGGAAATGAAGATGAGCTTCGTGATTAACATACATTCACAGAAAATTAACTGAAAACCCACACTAACACAATTATATTAACAGTACTGCACTTTTCATGTTGCCAACTTTTAATAGCCTGAACACTGATCAAGAAACATTATGGACTAAACATTCATTATTTTGCTATGACAATGCAGGTCAAATTAAGATCCTATATCTGTCCAAATAGATAATAATGCGTAGCACAGTCAAAACACATGCTAGGAGTTAGGATTGGATATGTTGTTATTATAGCAACAGGGAAGTAAAACTAGTGTGTTGAGGGTTTGATTCCCTCGTGACCCATCTGCTGAGTTTGTGTCAAACAAGTTTCTATGGATAAACGTTTACATGCTACATGACTACACTATGTTATACTATGTTATAATATTGTTATAACATCTGTTCTAACATTTGTTTTGGAGCATGAGTATGCCGGATTTATTGAATTATCAAACCCCTCAATGTGATTAGCACATGAACCATTTACATCTTAGCCCTGAGGGGGGCGATGTTGAGCGAGTGAAAAAATGTCTCCAGTGTTGAGAGGTACTCCTCCGGGTGACAGCGCAGATGAGCAGCGTGCACAGACTCCTTCCACTTCCTGGTTTCCACAGCAACGCCCCGTTTCCTCCAGAAGTCGAGGATCGCCTCCATGGCGACGGGGTCGCACAGCGCGTCGTTCTCGCAGAAGAAGAAGAGCGCCGGGGCGGTGACGGGGCTGTTGTAGAAGACCTGGACTGACTTGTCGTAGTAGTACACCGTCTGGGACTTGAAGAGCCAGAAGTAGAGCAGAGCAGTGTATTGCACCAGGGGCTCGATACGAGGGAACAGGGTCTTGCCCAGGCCTGAGGCACACACAGACACACACAGACACACACAGACACACACAGGTTATTTTATTTACCAGTCAAGGTTAATTACATTTCAAATGATTTTCTCTGCCACACATCCACAAACTAACCCATACACACATCCACACACTAACCCATACACACATCCACAAACTAACCCATTCACACACCCACACACAAACTAACCCATACACACATCCACACACTAACCCATACACACATCCACAAACTAACCCATACACACACCCACACACAAACTAACCCATACACACATCCACACACAAACTAACCCATACACACATCCACACACTAACCCATACACACATCCACAAACTAACCCATACACACACCCACACACAAACTAACCCATACACACATCCACACACTAACCCATACAGACATCCACACACTAACCCATACACACATCCACACACTAACCCATACACACATCCACAAACTAACCCATACACACATCCACAAACTAACCCATACACACACCCACACACAAACTAACCCATACACACACCCACACACAAACTAACCCATACACACATCCACACACTAACCCATACACACATCCACAAACTAACCCATACACACATCCACACACAAACTAACCCATACACACACCCACACACAAACTAACCCATACACACACCCACACACAAACTAACCCATACACACACCCACACACAAACTAACCCATACACACATCCACACACTAACCCATACACACATCCACACACTAACCCATACACACATCCACACACTAACCCATACACACATCCACACACTAACCCATACACACACCCACACATAAACTAACCCATACACACACCCACACATAAACTAACCCATACACACACCCACACATAAACTTACCCATACACACATCCACACATAAACTAACCCATACACACATCCACACATAAACTAACCCATACACACATCCACAAACTAATCCATACACACATCCACAAACTAACCCATACACACATCCACACACTAACCCATACACACATCCACACACTAACCCATACACACATCCACAAACTAACCCATACACACATCCACACATAAACTAACCCATACACACATCCACACATAAACTAACCCATACACACATCCACAAACTAACCCATACACACATCCACAAACTAACCCATACACACACCCACACATAAACTAACCCATACACACATCCACACATAAACTAACCCATACACACATCCACACATAAACTAACCCATACACACACCCACACATAAACTAACCCATACACACACCCACACATAAACTAACCCATACACACACCCACACACTGTCTCAGCAACAGATCCCTCTCCTTTCTCAGAGTAATAATCCAAACTGACAATCCTACCTCCTTTCCTTCCCCTCTCTCACCTTTAGCCATATGCTCCAGCGACCCGACCACCATGCTGTCATAGACATGTCCTACGACCCGTTGGGCCAGGCCTGGGTACTTGTGTGGCTCCCTGACCATCTGGCTGAGCAGCTGGGTGAAGGTGTACCCGCCGATGGAGAAGGCGTGGACCAGAAGGGGGCGACCTTTGAAACGCGGGTCTCCCAGGACCTCCAGGACCTCAGCCCCGTACTCCAGCCCCCAGCGAGGCCACAGGAAGTGCCACACAGTGCTCTCCACTGATAGGATGTCCAGGCCACGTTCCAGGTAGAGGTCCCGGTACTTCGCCATGGCCCCCGGTCGGGCGCCCAGCCACGGGAAAAGCAGGAGGAGGGGACGGGGGGAGGAGGAGGGCGAGGATGGAGAGAGGGTTGGTACATCCAAAGTGGAAGGGGTGAGAACTGAGGAAACATTGTGGTGAGAGGGCAAGTCTGGGAGCAAGGGGGTGGAGAGGGAGTACGAGGGTGAGGGAAAAGGAGTGTCTAGATGGGAGGAGGTGGGGGAGATAATGGGAGGAGAGGGGGCAGGGGTATCGCCCCCTGGTGTCCGGCTGGTGTAGTAGTAGGTGATGCTTCTGGTGACCCTCTGGGCTATGAACCGCCCCTCTCCCACTATCACAGACATGTCTGACCCAGAGTGGGAGTTACTGTGGTGAAGGAAAGGGGGAAAGAATTAGAGCAGGATTGGAAGTTAAGTTACAGAGGGAGAAAACTGCCTGAGTGTCAGTCTGTGCCATCATGCCAACTCTTTGTCACTCATTGTCATGTTTGGCTTGACGATGACAGGTGTTGGCAAACCACAAACAGATCTGGGACCAGGTCAGGAAATATGAGCAAAACAAAAAAATCTGAAATTCACTTGAGGCATAACCAATATACCTCAAATTAAATGAATGTATACCCTACATACATAGTCATGTGCACACAGACATACATGCAAGGTTGTGGGATCCAGCTTATGGGGATCAGGCTTGACTCTCATTTGGTTAGATGTAGATAGTAGTCTACAGATACAGACTCAGTTGGCTGTGCAGCTGCATTCCCCTTTTCTTGTAATAATTGCTCAACCAGTCTGTGACTGCGGTTGTGGGGAACCTTTTTTGGGGGTGACCCTTTTTTTTTAGCACATGCCTCCCAAAAGGTCTGTAGGCACAGCCCTGCCTTGGACCGTATTATAACTTTTTTTTAAAGCAAAGAAAGTATATGAATTTGTAAACTTTGGAAAGTTCACACAAACTTTTAAAGCTTAGGACAGTTCAACAACACAACCAAGGGTGTAGCCTGTCCATGTGGTGATATGTGTCAGTCTTACAGCAGTCTTAAATAAAGGTTCAATAAAAACACAAATACAGGTCCATTTAGATCAGAAACAGACCTTTGTTAATATGCTCTACTACTTCATGCCAAATAACTTATATTAGGCAAATAATGAAATGGTTAAATAGCTCAGCATCTGTCATTTCAACATACCCAGTTTCATGCAACTTCTTCAAACAAAGCCAACGTCACACAGCAGGCAGCGTTCATAGAGTTCTGCAACTGTACCCCATGAAGAATTTGAGAATCCTCATAGCAGTTGAAAATCTGCCCACCCTCCACGGTCTTCTTTCTGTGAATTAACCTCTTTAATAGATTCGAGCATTCATGAACCGTCCGTTATAAACGAACTCGATAGGGTTGGAAATAACCACAACTTTCAAGATCGTGAGTTTATTCCATTCTACGCCACCCCAGTCCTCTTCCGTGTCCTGTTTTTGCTCGTGCTCGTTTCACTTAGTGGGTGCGGAAAAACTCAACTGCATATTTACATGCGCATTCCCGTTTGCCGTTAAATGTCAAGATATCGGTCGGTTGTCACGGTGTCGCGGTCCACGGACAGAAATAATATTATCGGACCTGTCTTTCCGTTGCATTTTTGGGACTGTTTGAACTGTCATCATTACATTGTAAATAAGTGTAAATGGATAACCTATTTATCATAGTTTCACAAGTGGCATCGGGCGCGCGCCGCTCTTGCACGTTCTGGCTTCATACATTGTGGACAGTGAACTATTGAACAAGAGGAAAATACCGTTTTTCGCTTGGCTGTTCGACAGAGGCACATATTTCAAAAGGACCTCCTCTTCCTGCCAAGAATGTCGGTGTATATCCTATGTTATTTAGGCCATGACAGCAGATCTGTGCTGACGGGTCATACTGGAAAAGTAGGCCTATGTCATTTCACCTAATTTGACCTTCCGTCGTCAAAGTAGATAATAACACGACAGTATGCACACACCGCAGTACATAATGCTGTCATTATGTGTTATTCTATTGGTCATTAGCAGACATGGAGAAAAGTACTTGTTCTGTTCTAGATGCATACCAAAGCAATTCCCTGTGCTGCCACATGGTGGTGCCAGACACCAAGTACATTACTTTGTCAATTGTAGTCAAAGTGGAAGTTCAGGCCTCGTTTAAATATAGAAAGGATTTCTCCTTTCCTACAGTAATGAAGAGTGGAGACTTAGCATTCACTTATCCTATCATTACCTCAAGGAAGGGAGGGTGGGCTACTGCATTTTTAGTGGATTTAAACAAGGCCTATGTCTCATTATTGGTAGAACTGATGTTGTTCAGTTCTGGTCCTAGGGACCCACAAGGTATGCAGGCTTTTGACCGAGCCCCAGTACTAACACACATCATTCAATGAATCAGGTGACTGATTATTAGTTGTTTTGTTGAGTCTGCTGTTTTAATGCTGGGTTTGAACAAAAGCCTGCACATGTGGAACTGAAGAACATTGAAAAATGGAGGCATCACAGAGGATATGCTTTCTATGGCTGCAACTATTCCTGGACTAGGAAGTTCATATTCAACCGGCAGAATGACTAAGTTTAGGCATTGGGATCTAAATGATTTAAGGTTAGGGTTAAGCTTAATTTTATGAGTGAGGGTTAGATTAAGGTTAGGTATAGTTTCAGTGAGGTTAAGGTAAGGGTCAAGGAAAGGCATAAAAGTTAACATTGCGTTCTCGGGTCTACCACCATCCATCGTTATTCATTTTATGCAAGTTAAATATACACTGTCGAAGAAGTTGGAAGCTAGAGGCATAATCCAGAAGAAATTGGAAGCTAGAGGCATAATCCAGAAGAAGTTGGAAGCTAGAGGCATAATCCAGAAGAAGTTGGAAGCTAGAGGCATAATCCAGAAGAAGTTGGAAGCTAGAGGCATAATCCAGAAGAAGTTGGAAGCTAGAGGCATAATCCAGAAGAAGTTGGAAGCTAGAGGCATAATCCAGATGGAACCAATGTTCTCAATGGAATCCTATTTTTAGTCATCGGCTAAACCCCAATTTTACCTTGGATTTATTTCATCTACTTCTGTGAAAATGGACCATAAAGAATTTAGCTTGTTTTAAGAACCACAGCAATTTAGGCTGCAGCCTTTGAGCTACAACTGGGAATGGCTGGGCCTATTTAATCAAAAGCTTGAACTGTGTGTGTGTGTGTGTGTGTGGGGGGGGTCTAAACTCACATCAGAATGAAGTGCACACAGGTAGTCCAAATGTCCAAATGCAACACTCTTTCCGTTGCTTTGAAAGCAAGTGAAACTGAATTAATTCAAACTCCTTATAGAATGTTTTTTTTTAAATATAGCTACCTGGGCACGCCCAACCTCTTCATTTCCATAGAAAAACACCAAGCCCCTAGTTACTGTTGCTAAGGAAAGAAAATCCCTCTGTTTAACCTTTAATCGATGATGATGTAATTAGCTCCATTATGTTAAAACCATTGACTTACATTGTTATACTTCATTTGGAGATAATTTACAAGAATATATTGAAATTGGTTATAACATATGCAATGAGCTTATCATAATACCATTAATTAAAGGTTTATTTTGTGCTTTAGCTGAGGAGGGTCCCATGTACCTCAAAACCCCCATCCCGCTTTATCACTCTACTCATTGGGGTTTCACCAGGGCCATGTGTGTTGTCAGTTGGATTGTGTGTCTGTTTCCAGTGGAGCTGTGTGTGTGTATGTGTGTGGTCAGTTTGGCTGTGTGTGTGTGTTGTTATTCCGTGGCGTTGGTGTTTTTGAAAGCCTGAGATTTCCTATGTCGGACTCAGCAGGATTACTTTCAGGAGCAGTCAGGCAGATAAATGTCAGAGTCCCAGAAAACACCTCTTAGTCCCCCTTGGCCCTGCCCGAGAAGTTCCGCCCTCATGCCTTCACCCCACCTCACACACACACCCTCCAACAACACACGCCCCCCCCAGCCACTCCCTCCGGACTCCCCTCAGCCCCCCCGTCCCCTTCAACCCCCTCCCCTCCCCTTCAACCCAGACCACTCCTGTTGCTTTCGCATAGTCAACCAGACTTTTTCCCCAGCATTTGTAACGCTCGTCCGAAGAAGAGGACCAAAGTGCAGCGTGGTACGTGTTCATGATTATTTATTCAAACTGAACACTAGAACAAAAATAACAAAGTGGAACAAAACAAAACAGTTCTGTCTGGTGCAAACACAAAACAACTACCCACCAAACACAGGTGGGAAAAAGCTGCCTAAGTATGATTCTCAATCAGAGACAACGATAGACAGCTGCCTCTGATTGAGAACCTACCCGGCCAAACACAAAGAAATAGAAAACATAGAAATAAAGAAACTAGAATGCCCACCCTAGTCACACCCTGGCCTAACCAAAATAGAGAATAAAAGCCTCTCTATGGCCAGGGCGTGACATCATTGTTGCTCCATGGCCCCTATTGTTGAGAAAGAGAGGGAGGGTGAGAGGGATGGGGGTGGAGAGGTAGAACATTTGCCCTGTCTATTCTTTGGCTAGAGGGTCCACCCACAGAGGGGTGTGGACATTCCACTGTGGCTTCCTGCTTTCTATTTCTATCCCTTTCTTTCCCTCTTTCATTCTCCCTTTCACTCTCTCTCTCAATTTCAATTGAAGGGCTTTATTGGCATGGGAAACATATGTTTACATTGCCAAAGCAAGTGAAATAGATAATAAACAAAAGTGAAATAAGTGAACATTACACTCACAAATTACACTCACTGAGTCTGAACATAGTCAAACTTTCCTTAAGTTTGGGTCAGTCACAGTGGTCAGGTATTCTGCCACTGTGTACTCTCTGTTTAGGGCCAAATAGCATTCCAGTTTGCTGTTTTTTGTTAATTCTTTCCAATGTGTCAGGTAATTATCTTTTTGTTTTCTCATGATTTGTTTGGGTCTAATTGTGTTGCTGTCCTGGGGCTCTGTGGGGTCTGTTTGTGTTTATGAACAGAGCCCCAGGACCAGCTTGCTTAGGGGACTCTTCTCCAGGTTCATCTCTCTGTAGATGATGGCTTTTTTTATGGAAGGTTTGGTAATCTCTTCCTTTTAGGTGGTTGTAGAATTGAACGGCTCTTTTCTGGATTTTGATAATTAGAGGAGTCTGCCTAATTCTGCTCTGTATGCATTATTTGGTGCTTTACGTTGTACACAGAATATTTGAACAGAATTCTGCATGCAGAATATCCAGGTGTTAGAATGGCCAAGTCAAAGTCCAGACCTGAATCCAATCGAGAATCTGTGGAAAGAACTGAAAACTGCTGTTCACAAATGCTCTCCATCCAACCTCACTGAGCTCGAGCTGTTTTGCTTCCTCCCTGTGTTATCTTTATCTCTCTCTCTTCCTCTCTGTATGTTATCTCTCTCTCTCCGATCTCTCTCTTCCTCTCTGTAAGTTATCTCTCTCTCTCTCTTCCTCTCGGTACGTTATCTCTATCTCTCTCCCATCTCTCTCTTCTCTGTATGTTATCTCTATCTCCCATCTCTCTCTTCCTCTCTGTATGTTATCTCTCTCCCATCTCGCTCTTCCTCTCTGTAAGTTCTTTCTCTCTCTCCCTCTGTATGTTATCTCTATCTCTCTCCCAATCTCTCTCTTTCTCTCTGTATGTTCTCTCTCTCCCCCATCTCTCTCTTCCTCCCTGTATGTTATCTCTATCTCTCTCTTCCTCTCTGTATGTTATCTCTCTCTCTCTTCCTCCCTGTATGTTCTCTCTCTCTCTCTCTCTCTCTCTCTCTCTCTCTCTTCCTCTCTGTATGTTCTCTCTCTCTCTCTTCCTCTCTGTAAGTTATCTCTATCTCTCTCCCCATCTCTCTCTTCCTCTCTGTATGTTATCTCTATATCTCTCCCCATCTCTCTCTTCCTCTCTGTATGTCATCTCTATCTCTCTCCCCATCTCTCTCTTCCCCTCTGTATGTTATCTCTCTCTCTCTCCATCTCTCTTCTTCTCTGCATGTTATCTCTATCTCTCTCCCAATCTCTCTCTTTCTATCTGTATGTTCTCTCTCTCTCCCCATCTCTCTCTTCCTCTCTGTATGTTATGTCTCTCTCTTCCTCCCTGTATGTTCTCTCTCTCTCAATTCAATTCAAGGGCTTTATTGGCATGGGAAACATGTGTTAACATTGCCAAAGCAAGTGAGGTAGATAATATATAAAGTGAATATATAAAGTGAAAAACAATCTAAATTAACAGTAAACATTACACATACAGAAGTTCCAAAACAATAAAGACATTACAAATGTCATATTATATATATACAGTGTTTTAACAATGTACAAATGGTTAAAGGACACAAGATAAAATAAATAAGCATAAATATGGGTTGTATTTACAATGGTGTTTGTTCTTCACTGGTTGCCCTTTTCTTGTGGCAACAGGTCACAAATCTTGCTGCTGTGATGGCACACTGTGGAATTTCACCCAGTAGATATGGGAGTTTTTCAAAATTGGATTTGTTTTCGAATTCTTTGTGGATCTGTGTAATCTGAGGGAAGTATGTCTCTCTAATATGGTCATACATTGGGCAGGAGGTTAGGAAGTGCAGCTCAGTTTCCACCTCATTTTGTGGGCAGTGAGCACATAGCCTGTCTTCTCTTGAGAGCCATGTCTGCCTACGACGGCCTTTCTCAATAACAAGGCTATGCTCACTGAGTCTGTACATAGTCAAAGCTTTCCTTAATCTCTCTCTCTCTCTCTCTCTCTCTCTCTCTCTCTCTCTCTCTCTCTCTCTCTCTCTCTCTCTCTCTCTCTCTATGTTATCTCCCTATCTCTCTTTTCCTCCCTGTATGTTACCTCTCTCTCTCCGATCTCTCTCTCTCTTCCTCTCTGTATGTTATCTCTATCTCTCTCCCCATCACTCTCTTCCTCTCTGTATGTTCTCTCTCTCTCTCCATCTCTCTCTTCTTCTCTGTATGTTATCTCTCTCTTCCTCTTTGTATGTTATCTCTATTTCTCTCTCCCATCTCTGTATGTTATCTCTCTCTTCCTCTCTGTATGTTGTTTCTATTTCTCTCTCCCATCTCTGTATGTTATCTCTATCTCTCTCTTCTTCTCTGTATGTTATCTCTATCTCTCTCTTCTTCTCTGTATGTTATCTCTATCTCTCTCTTCTTCTCTGTATGTTATCTCTATCTCTCTCCCAATCTCTCTGTATGTTCTCTCTCTCCCCATCTCTCTTCCTCCCCGAATGTTCTCTCTCTCCCCATCTCTCTCTTCCTCCCTGCATGTGCTCTCTCTCTCTCTCTCTCTCTCTCTCTGTATGTTATCTCTCTCTCTCTCTTCCTCTCTGTATGTTATCTCTATCTCTCTCCCCATCTCTCTCTTCCTCTCTGTATGTTATCTCTATATCTCTCCCCATCTCTCTCTTCCTCTCTGTATGTCATCTCTATCTCTCTCCCAATCTCTCTCTTCCCCTCTGTATGTTATCTCTCTCTCTCTCTCTCCATCTCTTCTTCTCTGCATGTTATCTCTATCTCTCTCCCAATCTCTCTCTTTCTCTCTGTGTTCTCTCTCCCTCCCCATCTCTCTCTTCCTCCCTGTATGTTATCTCTATCTCTATCTTCCTCTCTGTATGTTATCTCTCTCTCTTCCTCCCTGTATGTTCTCTCTCTCTCTCTCTCTTCCTCTCTGTATGTTCTCTCTCTCTTCCTCTCTGTATGTTATCTCTATCTCTCTCCCCATCTCTCTCTGTTCTCTCTCTCTCTCCCCATCTCTCTCTTCCTCCTTGTATGTTATCTCTATCTCTCTCTTCCTCTCTGTATGTTATCTCCCTATCTCTCTTTTCCTCCCTGTATGTTACCTCTCTCTCTCCCATCACTCTCTTCCTCTCTGTATGTTCTCTCTCTCTCCATCTCTCTCTTCTTCTCTGTATGTTATCTCTCTCTTCCTCTCTGTATGTTATCTCTATTTCTCTCTCCCATCTCTGTATGTTATCTCTCTCTTCCTCTCTGTATGTTGTCTCTATTTCTCTCTCCCATCTCTGTATGTTATCTCTATCTCTCTCCCCATCTCTCTCTCCCCATCTCTCTCTCTCTCACACACACACACACGCACACACACGTGCGTCTACTTGCATAATCAATCTTACTGATACATATGCACTTTGCCCTTGCATGAGACATAAGCCATATGCTGGAACACTGTTGTGCATTTTAAGAGACCACACACACACACAGTACACACAAACACACACAGTACACACACATATTGGATTTTCCTCCCTTAGATCGTCCTTATGAAAGGTTCCATGTAGACTGTGACAGTTGTATTAGACCGTGGTAGTGGTGCCACAACTCTTTTTTAGTTGACTAGTACACACTCACATACACAATGTACAGAGAATATTATGTTATTTCCAAAGTATGCATACATATTGCTGTAGGGAAGACACACACCTGTATTTAAGAAGCTTAAAGTACCCTCTCCTTTCATTTGACTGTGTTTGTATTCATGTGTGTGAAGGAACTGCATCAATATTCACAGGATATTTTAATATTGAATAGAATCCCATTACAATGTCCACAGATACCAGCGTATATATTGAGACATGCAGGTGTAAAGCACACACACAAACAGCACACACACACACACGCACACACACGCACACACATGCACACACATGCACACACACACACGCACACACCCCTTACCCTTCTAGACAACAACAACAGATAACATAAAAACAGACTTCAGGCCTACTTCAACAGCATCAAAACACTACTGGAATAGTTCCGTGACAAAACCATATGTTATCCTGTGTTCTAATAAAAGGAACAGAAGGAAGGGGCAGTGGAGCTATAGATGGCACAGCTAATATGGACCGTTTGACTCTATTGTTTCCTTCAAACAAAGCAACTTTATGAACCTCACAGGCTTCCATTGTTTTATACTGTCCGGATGCAAGGAGCCTAGGGACGGGTCGGAGAGAGAGTGAACACACACACACACACACACACACACACACACACACACACACACACACACACACACACACACACACACACACACACACACACTGCCTATTCTCTGGGGAAAACGTCTGTCTACCTCCTCGTGTCCTAAAGACGCCAGTCATTGTCGGGCAGTAGAATCACCCCGGCACGCACAACAACTCCATCAGATACCAATCACATGAACATACCATAGGCCAAAGGGGTCTTCCATATCTCAGCAAAGGTTACTGTGTGTCAATGGGTTATGTTGTTGTCTTCAGAAAGTCAGTGCCTTGGTCAACTGTTCAATACATCTTCATACTGTACATACTGTAGATGTGTGTTGGGGTTGGATTATGATCGTTGTTAGAGCCATGGTGAAGGCCTAAACACTGGCATTTAAACACACACACACACACACACACAGGCAGATCAATGCTTGTTTGACTAGATCGCTCTAGACAGAAGCTGAAACTTCCAACGCAGACTACTACGGCCTCATGGGAAATATTACATTTTCACCTCACCAGGGACCGCAGGCTGGGCTGGGAGCCCATTGCTGAGCCCCTGGTTACCATTAACATGCTCTGCACAGGAGGTCTACATAACAGCGGTGTGATGTTTAAAATCAAGCCCCTTTGAAGCTGCTTGTACTACTTAGGATTTGTATTACGGCACTATCAGAAAGGAGAGTTTGGGGGAGGCAGACTCGTATTATGTTGTTACGAATAGTAGATATGAATTAATGAAGAGATGGAGCTGTAGCCAGGTTGGATTTCTGTTTTCTCCCACCTTTACTTAACCAGGTAAGCTAGTTGAGAACAAGTTCTCATTTACAACTGCGACCTGGCCAAGATAAAGGAAAGCAGTGACGACACAAACATCAACACAGAGTTACACATGGAATAAACAAGCTTACAGTCAATAACACAATAGGAAAAAATAAAGTCTATATACAGTGTGTGCAAGTGGCGAGAGGAGGTAAGGCAATAAATAGGCCACAGTAGCGAAGTAATTACAATTTAGCAGATTAACACTGAAGTGTTAAATGAGCAGATGATGATGTGCAAGTAGAGATACTGGTGTGGAAAAGAGCAGAAAAGTAAATAAAAAGAATATGGGGATGAGGTAGATAGATGGGCTATTTACAGATGGACTATGTACAGCTGCAGCGATCGGTTAGCTGATGTTTAAAGTTAGTGAGGGAAATATAAGTTTCCAGCTTCAGCGATTTTTGCAATTCGTTCCAGTCACTGGCAGCAGAGAACTGGAAGGAAAGGAGGCCAAAGGGGGTGTTGGCTTTGGGGATGACCAGTGAGATATACCTGCTGGAGCACGTGCTACGGGTGGGTGTTGTTATCGTGACCAGAGAGCAGAGATAAGGCAGAGCTTTACCTAGCATAACCTTATAGATGACCTGGAGCCAGTGGATCTGGCCACGAATATGTAGCGAGGGCCAGCCGACTAGAGCATACAGGTCACAGTTAAACCTAGACACGAGAGCTCATACCTCAATAGACAGCTACATCAAAGATGTCCGCACCCTCACAGACATCCAGTGGTGGGTGGGCTGGTCGGCCATGTTGGATGTACCATTTGGAATGCTCAATTAATTTGATGTTCATCAGTAGTGCGTTCAACAAGGCACAGGTCTGTGGAACGTTAGCTAACGTTAACATTCTGGATAGTTCAATCAAACTGTTCAACAGTAGCGACTAGAACTAGCTAATAAAAGCTGAAACAGTTGATGTTGAACAATTACCTGTAATGTTTTGTATGGCACAGCAGATTAGCCTGAACCAGTGAACACAATTAATGTGTTGTACTATTCAACTTCAAGGGGTATTATTCAACAATACAAATCAGCATAGCCATTTTTTAGGAGACCTCTAAGCTGCTACCATAACTGGAATGGAATGGACAAAGGTCAAATGGTAAGAATAGAAAGGTGGCTCAAGGTCAAATCCGTTATTGAGACCATAATATGTCCAAAGGGTCCAAACCAGGAAGGAATTCAGCGTGGAGGAGACCTGGCTGTTCAGGAAATTATGTTTCCTTGGGCTGGGAACCTCTGATTGTTTCTATATTTAGTCAATTCCTGAGGATCTACAGACGGGACAGGAACAATCATCTGGGGAATGTTGGACTTTACAATGACATTTCTGATTGGACATCTTAGATCTCAGACTGGCATCAAAGATAAGGCGGCCAGAGTTTGAGATATGGACCTTTCTGAATCATGTCAAAGGTGAACTTCACAGACCTGGAGGCATGACATAATGTGAGGGTTTAGCGTGGTGTGTGTGTGTGTGTGTGTGTTTGCAACTGGATAGCAGACCAAAAGTACCTGCAAGGATAGTAAAACAAGTAAAACATTCTCCCTCGTGGGGACATTTCCCATGTCTCCATGAGGACAAAGGCTATTTTAAGCTTAGGGGTTAAGTTTAAGTTTAAGTTAAGTTTACAATTAAGGTTAGGAGTTAGGTTTAGGGTTTGGGTTACAGGTTAAGGTTAGGGTTAAGGTTATGGTAAGGGTTAGGGAAAATAGGATTTTAGGTCCCCACGAGGATAGAAGATAGAAGAACATAACGTGTGTGTGTGTGTGTGTGTGTGCATGCATGCTTGATTATGTTCAATAGAGTACACTGTCAAAGTGTGTGTGCATGTACATTAGCTTGCTAATACATTTGTGTCTGTTGTGTACTTGTAAGTGTGTGGGATTGAGTGTACTAGACATTCTTGCCTGTCTAACTATCTAGTGGCCAGTGTCCACACTGTAGAGAGACTCTCCTAATGAACAATTTGCTCAGTGAGGTGTGGCCACAGGCATTGTCACAGAGCTTCACACTGGACTACTTATGCAGGGGGTTAGGGGCAGAAAGAGAGACGGGAGGGAGAAGAGAGGCTGACAGAGAGGAGAGTGAGCAAGAAGAGAGAGAATTAGAGAGGGGGAGCCAACATGAGTACGAGAGGGAGAGTGAGAGAGAATATAAGAGAGAGAGAGAATAGGAGGGAGGGAGAGAGTGAGAGAGTGAGTGCCTGGAACACAATTTCACACACATTCACACACACAGGGAGACGGTTCTCTGCTGCAGCTCCCTGCTGGATTTAGTGGATTCACAACCTCTTCCCTTTCACTTGTGGTTGGGTGAGTGGCTCTCTTTTATTCTGAACACTTTCGATGGTGTGCGTGCGTGTGTGTGTAGTTTATGATCCTCATGTATAGAGAAAAAAGGTAAAGAGCTGTTAGAGAATGACACACACACTGTCACCGAGACGACACACTCTTCCTCTACAGCCTTTATAGGTAGACTCACTCTTACAGAAAAACACAATTTCTACAAGCTCACATTTGAGGGTGTGGATTCAGCTGCTCAATATCTCCAGATGACACGACACACACTCTTCTATTACAGCCTTTATAGGTAGACACACACACACACCTGTGTAGACAAGCAATCCCAGGCATACATAAACACACACACACGGAGGCAGCAGCTGAGGCTGTTTGACTAGCATCAGGAGGAGCGGAGGGAAGGAATCATTCTGGGCTAATTCTGCAGCACAGCCATGGTCAGCAGTGTGTGTGTGTGTGTGTGTGTGTGTGTGTGTGTGTGTGTGTGTGTGTGTGTGTGTGTGTGTGTGTGTGTGTGTGTGTGTGTGTGTGTGTGTGTGTGTGTGTGTATGTGTGTGTGTGTGTGTGTGTGTGTGTGTGTATGTGCGTGCATGCGTGTAGGGTGTTTGAACTGAAGCAGGGGTTGCCGTGGCAAGCATTTGTGTGTTTGCGTGTGTTTTTGTGCGAGTGTAGCTGTGTGCATATGTCCCCTGTGTGGGTTAGTGTGAAGCACATATGTACCAGTAGGATCAGCGGTAGCAGCACTCTGGTAAAAGCAGCATAGCAGACCACTAAGACCCTCACATCACAGGATTAGCAAGACGTCTTTTGCTACGGTCGTCACCATGGCAAAGCTAGTCAGTGGAACGCTGGTGTCTGAGTGGGTGACGCTTGTCATAGGCAGGTTCGTCACATTCATTGACTCAAAGGCTAAAACTAACGTTGGTGTGATGTTCTAATAACTAGGTATTCACAGGCAGGTAGGCTTATTGTTCACTCTGTCAGTAGTAAGGGCAGTGGGGAAATGGATACCAGAGAAAGGCTGGATGAACATAGGATCTATGATCAAGCAGGTTGAATGGTTGAATACGTCATGGGGGAACGGTATTCAGATTAGGTGAATACCTGAGATGTAATATAACTCTTTGGGGAGTATAAAACGGGTTCTGTTCTTACTTAGATACTAATGTTAATCGAGCAGATTTCAGTCATGATCCGAGATGAACCTAGTTACATTTGATAGACCACAGATGGCAAGATGTTTAGTTGTTCATTTAAGTGCGACACCTGATCAGATTGAAGTACCACTGGATATAATAGGAAATGGTTGGGTGTTGGCTCCTCTAGCTGCCATGACTGTGACTCCTCTGGACCTGGTCAGTCGTGATTCAGACCTGTTGGATCCTAGCCTGGTGGTTGGCTGCTGTTCTGACCAGTAGGTAAACCAGGACACAGGAGTGGTCACAGTCAATAACCACTGGGGACTATTGACCGTGACTGCCCGGCAATGTCAAATCCATTCTCCGACATATTGCATCTGCAGGCTGGGGTCAACTCCATCTCAACACAATTCAACTGACTCTGTAGAAATAAGAGAGTTTACCATTATTTTCAATTAAGATTTTATCCGACTCATGGATTGGATTTGAAGTTGGAATGAAATGACCTCAATTTGGACTATGAAGCATTCAAGCTTCAATGACATACGTACAACACCAGGTGTTTTCCTAAAAGGACAGCCAAACCTTGGCTAGCTTGGTTTCAGAAAGACAAGCAGTGATGTGGAAAATTAGATGGTTGTAGATCCTCACTCTGAGTCAACAACATCCGACCTGCCAGACTTTAGTATGGACCCCCATGTTTTACATCAACAACAACCGACCTGCCAGACTTTAGTATGGACCCCCTTGTTTTACATCAACAACAACCGACCTGCCAGACTTTAGTATGGACCCCCTTGTTTTACATCAACAACATCCGACCTGCCAGACTTTAGTATGGACCCCCATGTTTTACATCAACAACATCCGACCTGTCAGACTTTAGTATGGACCCCCTTGTTTTACATCAACAACATCCGGGCTGCCAGACTTTAGTATGGACCCCCATGTTTTACATCAACAACATCCGACCTGTCAGACTTTAGTATGGACCCCCTTGTTTTACATCAACAACATCCGGGCTGCCAGACTTTAGTATGGACCCCCTTGTTTTACATCAACAACATCTGACCTGCCAGACTTTAGTATGGACCCCCATGTTTTACATCAACAACATCCGGGCTGCCAGACTTTAGTATGGACCCCCATGTTTTACATCAACAACATCCGACCTGCCAGACTTTAGTATGGACCCCCATGTTTTACATCAACAACATCCGGCTGCCAGACTTTAGTATGGACCCCCTTGTTTTACATCAACAACATCCGACCTGCCAGACTTTAGTATGGACCCCCTTGTTTTACATCAACAACAACCGACCTGCCAGACTTTAGTATGGACCCCCATGTTTTACATCAACAACATCCGACCTGCCACACTTTAGTATGGTCCCCCATGTTTTACATCAACAACATCCGGGCTGCCAGACTTTAGTATGGACCCCCTTGTTTTACATCAACAACATCCGACCTGCCAGACTTTAGTATGGACCCCCTTGTTTTACATCAACAACATCAGACCTGCCAGACTTTAGTATGGACCCCCTTGTTTTACATCAACAACATCCGACCTGCCAGACTTTAGTATGGACCCCCTTGTTTTACATCAACAACATCAGACCTGCCAGACTTTAGTATGGACCCCCATGTTTTACATCAACAACATCCGACCTGCCAGACTTTAGTATGGACCCCCATGTTTTACATCAACAACAACCAACCTGCCAGACTTTAGTATGGACCCCCATGTTTTACATCAACAACATCAGACCTGCCAGACTTTAGTATGGACCCCCTTGTTTTACATCAACAACATCTGACCTGCCAGACTTTAGTATGGACCCCCATGTTTTACATCAACAACATCCGACCTGCCAGACTTTAGTATGGACCCCCATGTTTTACATCAACAACATCCGACCTGCCAGCCTTTAGTATGGACCCCCATGTTTTACATCAACAACATCAGACCTGCCAGACTTTAGTATGGACCCCCATGTTTTACATCAACAACATCCGACCTGCCAGACTTTAGTATGGACCCCCATGTTTTACATCAACAACATCCGACCTGCCAGCCTTTAGTATGGACCCCCATGTTTTACATCAACAACATCCGGGCTGCCAGACTTTAGTATGGACCCCCATGTTTTACATCAACAACATCAGACCTGCCAGACTTTAGTATGGACCCCCATGTTTTACATCAACAACATCCGACCTGCCACACTTTAGTATGGTCCCCCATGTTTTACATCAACAACATCCGGGCTGCCAGACTTTAGTATGGACCCCCTTGTTTTACATCAACAACATCCGACCTGCCAGACTTTAGTATGGACCCCCTTGTTTTACATCAACAACATCAGACCTGCCAGACTTTAGTATGGACCCCCTTGTTTTACATCAACAACATCCGACCTGCCAGACTTTAGTATGGACCCCCTTGTTTTACATCAACAACATCAGACCTGCCAGACTTTAGTATGGACCCCCTTGTTTTACATCAACAACATCTGACCTGCCAGACTTTAGTATGGACCCCCATGTTTTACATCAACAACATCCGACCTGCCAGACTTTAGTATGGACCCCCATGTTTTACATCAACAACAACCAACCTGCCAGACTTTAGTATGGACCCCCATGTTTTACATCAACAACATCAGACCTGCCAGACTTTAGTATGGACCCCCTTGTTTTACATCAACAACATCTGACCTGCCAGACTTTAGTATGGACCCCCATGTTTTACATCAACAACATCCGACCTGCCAGACTTTAGTATGGACCCCCATGTTTCACATCAACAACATCCGACCTGCCAGCCTTTAGTATGGACCCCCATGTTTTACATCAACAACATCAGACCTGCCAGACTTTAGTATGGACCCCCATGTTTTACATCAACAACATCCGACCTGCCAGACTTTAGTATGGACCCCCATGTTTTACATCAACAACATCCGACCTGCCAGCCTTTAGTATGGACCCCCATGTTTTACATCAACAACATCCGGGCTGCCAGACTTTAGTATGGACCCCCATGTTTTACATCAACAACATCAGACCTGCCAGACTTTAGTATGGACCCCCATGTTTTACATCAACAACATCCGACCTGCCAGACTTTAGTATGGACCCCCATGTTTTACATCAACAACATCAGACCTGCCAGACTTTAGTATGGACCCCCTTGTTTTACGTCTAGATCATTATCTGAGTAACATTGTAAAACATGGTCCTGAAGAAGCCATTTCATACTTGGATACACTCATTGATGTAACTGATCAGGTCAAACGTGAAATGTTTTTTTTAGAAATAGTGTAGCTTTTAGAATAATATATTTGATCATTAGGAAATACTTAAACAATAAATCAAGTGTACTAGTATGCACATATTAGACAGATACTGTACTGTGAAATACTGAGGACAAATCGTAATATTCAGTCAAATGTAGGATTAAATGATGGATAATAATGTCTCATTATTTCTCAACAATCGCCCGGAATGAAACCAGGAGTATTACCCATAGTGAAGCTTCCCCAGACACAGATCAAGCCTAGTCTGGGATCAAAAAGGATTCGCAATGGAGATTCTCCATGGAAAGCACTTTTTAGTCCAAGACCAGTCTTAATCTGTGTCTGGGAAACTGGCCCATAAAGTATACTTTCAGATAATAATGTTTCTACCTTCAAATGAAGTGTCGCCCACCTACATGACTGAATAAATCTGTACTCGCTAAAGATGACGTGGCCAGTTTGATTCAGTCTGTTTTATTGACATTCCTGTCCAGACCCAAGGCCAGTGAAGTGAGCTAGATAGGATGAGACTGGGGTGTCAGGGCTTTGTTAATATAGCCCTCCTCACTCTCCAACTCGCTCGCTCACGCTGAATTATTTCTGAAGGCACTGTACAAACACACACACACTTTAGCAAATCTGAGACGTGCACGAAAATCAGTCCATTGCCGAGGAGTGTGAAACATCAATCCCTGTGCCTTCGTGAGACTATGGTCAACCTGTTAAACATAAGTGGCATCGCCCAGAATCAAGTCATCTCCATTTGCGAATCCTCTCAAATCCAGCAGAAATCCATTTAAATCTCTCAGGGAGGACAAGAGTCCACACCTCTAATTCACTGCACACCCTTCCGCCTTCTTCCCTCCCTCTTTCTCTCTCTCGCTCCAGCCCTCTCTCCCTTCATCCTCTGCGCTCTCTTGCTAGCTCTACCTTTCCATAGCCTTTGCTCTCCCTCTCTCTCTCCCTCTATCATAAACCTAACCAACATTCTTAATTTAAAATCACTTCATTAGTGTAAAATGTTAAAAGGCTGTTGAAGGACCGGTCTCCAATCAGATATCCATCTCTATCCTCTCAGTACCACAGCGGTCACACAGCAGACCACTAAAGCCGTTGTCCTGGAGATGAATGTAAATGACAGAAAGGATAATGACAGAATAATGCTGATAATCCTCATGGGGAAATAGTGTGTTTGAGGATGTGATGTGATTGGCATGGTGATGGGTGGTGGTTAAGAGAGTGGGTGAGGGTACACGCACACGTATGGAAGTGCACACCACATACACACACACACACACGCACACACACACACACACACACAAAAGGAGAGATTTAGCAATAAACTGAGTGAAGCATTAGAGAGAATAGAAAGGAGTTAGTGGACTGCCATGAAGTCAGAATGCAACATGTCTGTCTGTCTCTCTCTATATACAGTGCCTTGCGAAAGTATTCGGCCCCCTTGAACTTTGCGACCTTTTGCCACATTTCAGGCTTCAAACATAAAGATATAAAACTGTATTTTTTTGTGAAGAATCAACAACAAGTGGGACACAATCATGAAGTGGAACGACATTTATTGGATATTTCAAACTTTTTTAACAAAGCAAAAACTGAAAAATTGGGCGTGCAAAATTATTCAGCCCCTTTACTTTCAGTGCAGCAAACTCTCTCCAGATGTTCAGTGAGGATCTCTGAATGATCCAATGTTGACCTAAATGACTAATGATGATAAATACAATCCACCTGTGTGTAATCAAGTCTCCGTATAAATGCACCTGCACTGTGATAGTCTCAGAGGTCCGTTAAAAGCGCAGAGAGCATCATAAAGAACAAGGAACACACCAGGCAGGTCCGAGATACTGTTGTGAAGAAGTTTAAAGCTGGATTTGGATACAAAAAGATTTCCCAAGCTTTAAACATCCCAAGGAGCACTGTGCAATCGATAATATTGAAATGGAAGGAGTATCAGACCACTGCAAATCTACCAAGACCTGGCCGTCCCTCTAAACTTTCAGCTCATACAAGGAGAAGACTGATCAGAGATGCAGCCAAGAGGCCCATGATCACTCTGGATGAACTGCAGAGATCTACAGCTGAGGTGGGAGACTCTGTCCATAGGACAACAATCAGTCGTATATTGCACAAATCTGGCCTTTATGGAAGAGTGGCAAGAAGAAAGCCATTTCTTAAAGATATCCATAAAAAGTGTTGTTTAAAGTTTGCCACAAGCCACCTGGGAGACACACCAAACATGTGGAAGAAGGTGCTCTGGTCAGATGAAACCAAAATTGAACTTTTTGGCAACAATGCAAAACGTTATGTTTGGCGTAAAAGCAACACAGCTGAACACACCATCCCCACTGTCAAACATGGTGGTGGCAGCATCATGGTTTGGGCCTGCTTTTCTTCAGCAGGGACAGGGAAGATGGTTAAAATTGATGGGAAGATGGATGGAGCCAAATACAGGACCATTCTGGAAGAAAACCTGATGGAGTCTGCAAAAGACCTGAGACTGGGACGGAGATTTGTCTTCCAACGAGTCAATGATCCAAAACATAAAGCAAAATCTACAATGGAATGGTTCAAAAATAAACATATCCAGGTGTTAGAATGGCCAAGTCAAAGTCCAGACCTGAATCCAATCGAGAATCTGTGGAAAGAACTGAAAACTGCTGTTCACAAATGCTCTCCATCCAACCTCACTGAGCTCGAGCTGTTTTGCAAGGAGGAATGGGAAAAAATGTCAGTCTCTCGATGTGCAAAACTGATAGAGACATACCCCAAGCGACTTACAGCTGTAATCGCAGCAAAAGGTGGCGCTACAAAGTATTAACTTAAGGGGGCTGAATAATTTTGCACGCCCAATTTTTCAGTTTTTGATTTGTTAGAAAAGTTTGAAATATCCAATAAATGTCGTTCCACTTCATGATTGTGTCCCACTTGTTGTTGATTCTTCACAAAAAAATACAGTTTTATATCTTTATGTTTGAAGCCTGAAATGTGGCAAAAGGTCGCAAAGTTCAAGGGGGCCGAATACTTTCGCAAGGCACTGTATATCCCCGTCGTGATGTGACTTCCAACCCTCTCTCTCCTTCTCTCTCTCCATCTATATCCCCGTCGTGACGTGACTTCCAACCCTCTTTCTCCTTCTCTCTCTCCATCTATATCCCTGTCGTGATGTGATTTCCAACCCTCTCTCTCCTTCTCTCTCTCTCCATCTATATCCCCGTCGTGACATGACTTCCAACCCTCTCTCTCCATCTATATCCCCGTCGTGACATGACTTCCAACCCTCTTTCTCCTTCTCTCTCTCTCCATCTATATCCCCGTCGTGACATGACTTCCAACCCTCTCTCTCCTTCTCTCTCTCCATCTATATCCCCGTCGTGACGTGACTTCCAACCCTCTTTCTCCTTCTCTCTATCTCCATCTATATCCCCGTCGTGACATGACTTCCAACCCTCTCTCTCCTTCTCTCACTCTCTCTTTCTGCTCCATTGAGCACAGTGCAGTGGGACAGGACCTGTCTTTGTCAGGTGCAGTGGAACAAAACACCAGTGAAGAAAGAGAAGGCTTGTAAATGTCCCCACAGACATGTTTATCTTATTACTATCTCTCATTCTCTCTTTCCACTTGTTCTGCTGCATGTCAGGAAAGACAGAGGGCTCCCTAACAGACAGACATATTTCATTTTTACAACTGACCACAAGCGCACTAAAACTGAGTTGATTGCTCACAGAGGACTAAACGGAGGCAAACAAAAATTCAAATCTTGATATCCTGTGTTTTAAGCGTTATGCAGTTGACAGTTGTGAGACATACACAATTTCCACATGGCAGGATGGTACACATGTAGATAAAATCATAGAATAACCTAATGATTATGTGTGAGAGTAACTGAGAACTCCAACCCCCTGTTATCTGAAAATGGGCTGTCTATCTACCTATATAAGCTTATTAGGGATTCACCATGTGGGTGAAGGGGGGGTATATTTAACTCTGCTCTCTATGAAAGGCATAGACACTAATTAGTCAGGTAATCTTCTGACTGAAACAGGAAGCTGGCATGCCTGTGTAATTGATAGTGAGGAAGTGAAATTTGAGAATGTTAGCCAAATGAAATGATGCATAATCCCCCTTGTGTAAATAATTGATCAATATGTGTCAAATTGAACAGAAACCCGATCAGGGCAGAGGCATAGTTTTTTCAAGGTTAATAGCTAATTGGAATGGTTTAGCGAATGGTTTAGCGAATGGTTTAGCGAATGGTTTAGCGAATGGTTTAGCGAATGGTTTAGCGTGGAACTAAAAAGGCAACGTGTTTCTTCTGAAGAACAGAATGTCACAACAAATATCTCAGTGTTCTACAAAGACGGCATTAAGTACCGTTTATTTGTCTTTCTGTAACACACCAAGAATTAACCAACTCTGGCGAAAGGTTTTAACGTCTTGGGGGCTTTGGTGTGTGTGTGTGTGTGTGTGTTACACACACTCATGACTATGATGTGGGTGGACGTGGGTGGGTCTCTAAGTACAACCATTCCTCAATGGAAATGTATTTCAAGCATGTACACTCAGAGTCCTGATAGAAGGCAGTAATGTGTGGGCAGTTGTATGTTTCTGAGTGTGCCCCTCAGCACCACAACTCATTCTTCAGAATGCAGCCAACTACCCCCAGGAAGGCTCAGAGAGGTAGTGAGGCCCACTAAGGTCAACACTACATGGGGCACAGAGAATGGGTCAAGTCCCTGAATGTCCTGCAGAGAGATCAGGCCTAGGATAGTGCTATTAAAAGGTGATTGATCTGTTTGTGTTATGAGCTATACTTCAAAGAGAGAGATGTAGCATGGGACAGAGTAACAATGAGAGAGATATAGCATAGGACAGAGTAGCAGAGAGAGATGTAGCATGGGACAGAGTAACAGAGAGAGAGAGAGATGTAGCATAGGACAGAGTAGGAGAGAGAGAGAGAGAGATGTAGCATAGGACAGAGTGACAGAGAGCACGAAAGATGTAGCACAGGACAGAGTAGCAGAGAGAGATGTAGCATGGGACAGAGTAACAGAGAGAGAGAGAGAGATGTAGCATGGGACAGAGTAACAGAGAGAGATATAGCATAGGACAGAGTAACAGAGAGAGAGAGGGAGATGTTGCATAGGACAGAGTTACGGAGAGAGATGTAGCATAGGACAGAGTAACAGCGAGATGTAGCATGGGACAGAGTAACAGAGAGAGATTTAGCACAGGACAGAGTTACGGAGAGAGATGTAGCATAGGACAGAGTAACAGAGAGAGAAAGATGTAGCATGGGACAGAGTAACAGAGAGATGTAGCATCGGACAGAGTAACAGAGAGAGAGATGTAGCATGGGACAGAGTAACAGAGAGAGAAAGAGGTGTAGCATAGGACAGAGTAGCAGAGAGAGAGATGTAGCATAGGACAGAGTAACAGAGAGAGAGAGATGTAGCATGGGACAGAGTAACAGAGAGAGAGAGATGTAGCATAGGACAGAGTAGCAGAGAGAGAGAGAGATGTAGCATAGGACAGAGTAACAGAGATAGAGAGAGAGATGTAGCATAGGACAGAGTAACAGAGAGATGTAGCATAGGACAGAGTAACAGAGAGAGAGAGATGTAGCATAGGACAGAGTAACAGAGAGAGATATAGCATATGACAGAGTAACAGAGAGAGATGTAGCATAGGACAGAGTAACAGAGAGAGATGTAGCATGGGACAGAGTAACAGAGAGAGAGAGAGATGTAGCATAGGACAGAGTAACAGAGAGATAGATGTAGCATGGGACAGAGTAACAGAGAGAGAGAGATGTAGCATAGGACAGAGTAACAGAGAGAGCGAGATGTAGCATGGGACAGAGTAACAGAGAGAGAGAGATGTAGCATGGGACAGAGTAACAGAGAGAGAAAGAGAGAGAGAGAGAGAGAGATGTAGCATGGGACAGAGTAACAGAGAGAGAGAGATGTAGCATAGGACAGCGTAACAGAGAGAGAAAGAGATGTAGCATAGGACAGAGTAGCAGAGAGAGAGAGATGTAGCATAGGACAGAGTAACAGAGAGAGAGAGATGTAGCATGGGACAGAGTAGCAGAGAGAGAGAGAGATGTAGCATGGGACAGAGTAACAGAGAGAGAGAGAGATGTAGCATAGGACAGAGTAACAGAGATAGAGAGATGTAGCATAGGACAGAGTAGCAGAAAGAGAGAGAGATGTAGCATAGGACAGAATACCAGAGAGAGAGAGAGATATAGCATAGGACAGAGTAACAGAAAGAGAGATGTAGCATAGGACAGAGTAACAGAAAGAGAGATGTAGCATAGGACAGAGTAACAGAGAGAGATGTAGCATAGGACAGAGTAACAGAGAGAGATGTAGCATAGGACAGAGTAGCAGAGATAGAGAGATGTAGCATAGGACAGAGTAGCAGAAATAGAGAGAGATGTAGCATAGGACAGAATACCAGAGAGAGAGAGAGATGTAGCATAGGACAGAGTAACAGAAAGAGAGATGTAGCATAGGACAGAGTAACAGAAAGAGAGATGTAGCATAGGACAGAGTAACAGAGAGAGATGTAGCATAGGACAGAGTAACAGAGAGAGATGTAGCATAGGACAGAGTAGCAGAAAGAGAGAGAGATGTAGCATAGGACAGAATAACAGAGAGAGAGAGAGATGTAGCATAGGAAAGAGAAACAGAAAGAGAGATGTAGCATAGGACAGAGTAACAGAGAGAGAGAGATGTAGCATAGGACAGAGTAATAGAGAGATAGAGAGATGTAGCATAGGACAGAGTAACAGAGAGATATGTAGCATGGGACAGAGTAACAGAGAGAGATGTAGCATAGGACAGAGTAATAGAGAGATAGAGAGATGTAGCATAGGACAGAGTAACAGAGAGAGATGTAGCATGGGACAGAGTGACAGAGAGAGATGTAGCATAGGACAGAGTAACAGAGAGAGAGATGTAGCATAGGACAGAGTAACAGAGAGAGATGTAGCATAGGACAGAGTAACAGAGAGAGAGATGTAGCATAGGACAGAGTAACAGAGAGAGATGTAGCATGGGACAGAGTAACAGAGAGAGATGTAGCATAGGACAGAGTGACAGAGAGAGATGTATGGGATAATAAATGGAGAGGTGTAAAGGAGTGAAGGAGATAGAGGGGGAGGTACTGAAAACGGGGTGAGAGATGAAAAAGCAGAGGAATATATTTGCAGGGAAAGAAGGAAAGAGCTTGATGAAGATCAGGAGAGAGTAAATGGCTGATTGTCTTGAATACTGATGTTGTTCTCTCACTACAGGAAACACACTCTCACTTAAGCAGAGGGTTTCTCCCCGTTTTAAAGAACAAATCAAACGGGGAATGAAAGAGAGTTGGAGGGAGGTGGGTTCAAACACAACTAAAGCACACAGGTTGTTCTCAATGGAAAATTCCATCGGTGCTCCAATCTCTTCACTGAGGCAACTGGACAGAGACTTTGAACCACCCGTTCCTCCCCTCCAAGAAAATAGTTCCCCTTCCATTTCTATACAGAGGACGGACCCCACCCCCCCCACCCCCACACACACACACACACACACACACACACACACACACATTATGTAAAAGTTAGCGCTAACTAAAGGGCTGAGAAAATACATGACATCTGGAAAGTCTCTTTTGTGATTGGTCAGAAGTATATTTCATGTTTGGTTGTCCCAAGACTCTTACCAAGTATACATATGAATGACACACAACTTCCTCACATAAATACTGACCTCAGAATCTGACACCACTAAGTATATGTGTCCAATAACACCGTCGTTCTTGTGGCGGTTTGTGGTGGACAACATTTTCCCGGCCTGCTAACTTCAGCAGTCCATTTTAATGGCTGCCCTGCTGTATTGTGGGTCGTATAATATCATCAACATGTGATATTATATTCTCTGGAAAAACAGACAAAAAACAGGTCAAGCACGAAATGAAACAGAGCAGAAACGTCCCGTTTAAATAACCTCTCCAGTAAAAACAAGCCAGCAGACACATTTCAGCTCAACAACACATATCCATGTATCAAGTCAAACTAACTGTACTGTGATAAAGTGAAAGTATGTCACTCAATGTCCTGTGTGCATCTGTGTTTTAGGTCACTTCACAGGAGAGCGAGCCAACGTGCCCTAGGGGGCCCGGGGAATGGAGGACAGTATGTGACCGGTGCCTAACTAGCCGCTCCGCTTCACTGTCGGCAACATGCATCACCTTCACCGGATGATGGCTTTGTGCTTATGGTGCTCTCTCCTCGCCATTCTTCTCCACACGACGGTGTTTGCGGATGAAGAGGCGGATCTTACGAAGCCGACAGGACCGCCTGCCAGTAAGGGATGGTCCTATTGGCCCAGCTTGTCCATTTTGCCATCACTCCCGGCGGCGCCGTCGTTTCCGTTTTCTTCGCTCAACCCGTTTGGAGGGAAGTCACAGACTAAGAATGCAGGGCCCCAAAGGACCACACCATCAGAGGGACCAACAAAGGAACTGTCAAAGGGACTGATAGAGAGACCGACAGAGGGACCAACAGAGGGACTGTCAAAGGGACTGATAGAGAGACCGACAGAGGGACCAACAGAGGGACCAACAGAGAGACAAACGGAGGGACGAACGGAGGAACTGTCAAAGGGACTGATAGAGAGACCGACAGAGGGACCAACAGAGGGACCAACAGAGAGACAAACGGAGGGACGAACGGAGGAACTGTCAAAGGGACTGATAGAGAGACCGACAGAGGGACCAACAGAGGAACTGTCAAAGGGACCAACAGAGGGACCAACAGAGGGACGAACGGAGGGACGAACGGAGGGACGAACAGAGCCTGAGAATTCACCGGGACATTCAGGGTCTGTGGAGGAGGGTATTAATAAAAGCCCTCAGTCCTCCACCATCACCTCTTGGACTGAAGGTCACCCCAGCTCCACTGAGATAAGAACAGTAACAAACCCACAGACAGTCACTCCTAACAAGAACACACAACCAAACACCCAAGATATCTTAGATTCTATAACCGCTGTCTTAGATTCCATATCCTCTATTTCTATGTCACAGGGGGTTGATATATCCTCCGATAGTCTCACCAGCACAAACATACTGCCAAAGACAATAACACACACATACCTGTCAACAGAAACGTCCCAAACGCCAAAGCACAGTTGGAAGGTCACCACTAAATCTTTCCCCAAGGAAACGAAGATCCAAAATGAACTAGTTCCCCAGGGTGACCCTCTCACAGCCTCTGTCCCATACCTAACGTCCCCACAAACCACAGTCCCCACAACCCTGGTCACAACTCCACCAAGGATCACCGTCAACCTAACACAGGTAGAGGCCACACTGACCAGACAACCCTTTGACTCTGGCACCCCACCCATTTCCCCACAAACCAGGGTCACCACAAGACGTCTGGCCTCGACCGTAAGCACCGACATTGGAACTAAAGAGGCCCCGGTCACCGAAACTCAGCCAAGTCAGAGTTCACCAGACCTGAGTGATTCCGAGGCCAAAGCAGGGCCTGTGGAGGAACGACTGGGAGCAAACACCACCACCAGGACAGACGATAGAACACTAAGGGTTAACTCACCAACACCCGGAGGTAAGTCTCCAACACATCAACAGACATATTGATTTAGTATTAGTGATGGGCAGGCTAAATGACAATCAATGGATGTGATCAATCATTCAAACCAAATGGGGGTCTTCAGTCTGTTCAAGAAAAAGGCTGAAGAAAGTGAATGATGGATGGCATCTCTGAAATGGCAGCCATGAGTCGCCACAAACCTCTCTCTAGCTAATATAGCCCAAGTCCCAGTTCAAATACTTACATCTCTTTTGCATCTTTATTATTCTCCTTCCTTGAGATAATCACTTGGTGAACGCAAAGTAGTGGAAACCACACTGTCCCCTATCATGTCCCTATCATACATGATCACTCCAAGGAAGGAAGATCGGAAGGAAGGAAAGACGCAATTCGCCCTCTTTAGAACAGACCCTAAAAATGATGCAGTGGTTGTTTTATTTTTTATAAACAGATGATATTGGAACGCTCCACTGTGCCTGAAGGGGTGGGGGAGGAGAGAGAGGTACTGTAGTGTGTGTGTGGGGGGGGGGGGGGGGGGTAGTTAGTATCACTTTCACATGACATTGAGGGAGTAGCCCGGCGCCAACCCCCACCGCCACTGTAGCGACGCTGGCTCTGTCTGGAGTCTGTATTCATAATAAACCTCAGGAAGCCCCCCCCCCCCCCCCCCGTACAGGCGCATCAATCATAGGAGGGTCAAAGGTCAGGTGATACAATGATGAGACGATTATGGCCAACCAGAAGGCTGTGTAGAATGGTACAGGGGCCTACTATTGCATATATCTATGCACTGGAATGTATGCAATTATCATCATCATTACACATTTCTGTCACTTTCAGCACACCATTACTAAAAGCCAACTACGTATGATAGAGAGCATAAGCATATCGTTGGTGCATAAACCCCGTAACGCCTTTTAATGTTGCCACTTGACATGCCGTCAGTCAGTCCCTACAGGATTCCCCGATCGCAAATGTTTTGGAAAAATCAACAGTTCCCAGGGACATTTGACCAAATTTGACCAATCACTGCACTATTTTTGCATAAAACAGTCGAATCACCGCAATGTTATCGCATAACACTGACCCATCGCCGCAGTACAAAAAGAAGGCACACATTTTCAACCAATCACCACCCGTACATTTACTGCATAATATGGTTCAATCAACCGACACGTCAACAAACATTTTCCCTCCTCAGCTCTGTTTCACAATAAATTAGACAGAATCAGTGCAGAATGTCAGAGTTGCTGCAGCTAAATCAAGCACCTTAGCCTGCAAATATCAGCAACAATCCTGAGGGACTGATTATCTTTGATGAATATACGGATGAGCGATAGTGAGAAGAATAGTTTATTTGGTTGTGTTTACTGCAACACAGCACACTGTGTTGTGTCTGGGCATGAGCACAACTTTGGAGGAGAATCCCATTGGCAGCTTTCGTTTCGTTCGTTATGTCTAGGGATAGCTGTGGTAGTACGCAGCGTTTTAGGATATTTTTGGTCATGTGCAAAATTTGGATCTGTTAAGTATTTGTATGTGTTCTGATTTTGAATCAGTACACCGATGCATTGTTTTTCTATATCTAGATGTCCCCTATGTGAAATATAGTGTGTTGTGTGTTGTGTTGTATTATGACTGTGTTGTGTCCAGGGCTGCTGTTTAGTTACTATTATGACTGTGTTGTCTCCAGGGCTGCTGTTTAGTTACTATTATGACTGTGTTGTGTTGTATTATGACTGTGTTGTGTTGTATTATGACTGTGTTGTGTTGTATTATGACTGTGTTGTCTCCAGGGCTGCTGTTTAGTTACTATTATGACTGTGTTGTGTTGTTTTATGACTGTGTTGTCTCCAGGGCTGCTGTTTAGTTACTATTATGACTGTGTTGTGTTGTATTATGACTGTGTTGTCTCCAGGGCTGCTGTTTAGTTACTATTATGACTGTGTTGTGTTGTATTATGACTGTGTTGTCTCCAGGGCTGCTGTTTAGTTACTATTATGACTGTGTTGTGTTGTATTATGACTGTGTTGTCTCCAGGGCTGCTGTTTAGTTACTATTATGACTGTGTTGTGTTGTATTATGACTGTGTTGTGTCCAGGGCTGCTGTTTAATTACTATTATGACTGTGTTGTGTTGTATTATGACTGTGTTGTCTCCAGGGCTGCTGTTTAGTTACTATTATGACTGTGTTGTGTTGTATTATGACTGTGTTGTGTTGTATTATGACTGTGTTGTGTCCAGGGCTGCTGTTTAGTTACTATTATGACTGTGTTGTGTTGTATTATGACTGTGTTGTCTCCAGGGCTGCTGTTTAGTTACTATTATGACTGTGTTGTGTTGTATTATGACTGTGTTGTGTTGTATTATGACTGTGTTGTCTCCAGGGCTGCTGTTTAGTTACTATTATGACTGTGTTGTGTTGTATTATGACTGTGTTGTGTTGTATTATGACTGTGTTGTGTCCAGGGCTGCTGTTTAGTTACTATTATGACTGTGTTGTGTTGTATTATGACTGTGTTGTCTCCAGGGCTGCTGTTTAGTTACTATTATGACTGTGTTGTGTTGTATTATGACTGTGTTGTGTTGTATTATGACTGTGTTGTGTCCAGGGCTGCTGTTTAGTTACTATTATGACTGTGTTGTGTTGTATTATGACTGTGTTGTGTTGTATTATGACTGTGTTGTGTCCAGGGCTGCTGTTTAGTTACTATTATGACTGTGTTGTGTTGTATTATGACTGTGTTGTGTTGTATTATGACTGTGTTGTGTCCAGGGCTGCTGTTTAGTTACTATTATGACTGTGTTGTGTTGTATTATGACTGTGTTGTCTCCAGGGCTGCTGTTAAGTTACTATTATGACTGTGTTGTGTTGTATTATGACTGTGTTGTCTCCAGGGCTGCTGTTTAGTTACTATTATGACTGTGTTGTGTTGTATTATGACTGTGTTGTCTCCAGGGCTGCTGTTTAGTTACTATTATGACTGTGTTGTGTTGTATTATGATTGTGTTGTGTCCAGGGCTGCTGTTTAGTTACTATTATGACTGTGTTGTGTTGTATTATGACTGTGTTGTGTTGTATTATGACTGTGTTGTGTCCAGGGCTGCTGTTTAGTTACTATTATGACTGTGTTGTGTCCAGGGCTGCTGTTTAGTTACTATTATGACTGTGTTGTGTTGTATTATGACTGTGTTGTGTTGTATTATGACTGTGTTGTGTCCAGGGCTGCTGTTTAGTTACTATTATGACTGTGTTGTCTCCAGGGCTGCTGTTTAGTTACTATTATGACTGTGTTGTCTCCAGGGCTGCTGTTTAGTTACTATTATGACTGTGTTGTGTTGTATTATGACTGTGTTGTCTCCAGGGCTGCTGTTTAGTTACTATTATGACTGTGTTGTGTTGTATTATGACTGTGTTGTCTCCAGGGCTGCTGTTTAGTTACTATTATGACTGTGTTGTGTTGTATTATGACTGTGTTGTGTCCAGGGCTGCTGTTTAATTACTATTATGACTGTGTTGTGTTGTATTATGACTGTGTTGTCTCCAGGGCTGCTGTTTAGTTACTATTATGACTGTGTTGTGTTGTATTATGACTGTGTTGTGTTGTATTATGACTGTGTTGTGTCCAGGGCTGCTGTTTAGTTACTATTATGACTGTGTTGTGTTGTATTATGACTGTGTTGTCTCCAGGGCTGCTGTTTAGTTACTATTATGACTGTGTTGTGTTGTATTATGACTGTGTTGTGTTGTATTATGACTGTGTTGTCTCCAGGGCTGCTGTTTAGTTACTATTATGACTGTGTTGTGTTGTATTATGACTGTGTTGTGTTGTATTATGACTGTGTTGTGTCCAGGGCTGCTGTTTAGTTACTATTATGACTGTGTTGTGTTGTATTATGACTGTGTTGTCTCCAGGGCTGCTGTTTAGTTACTATTATGACTGTGTTGTGTTGTATTATGACTGTGTTGTGTTGTATTATGACTGTGTTGTGTCCAGGGCTGCTGTTTAGTTACTATTATGACTGTGTTGTGTTGTATTATGACTGTGTTGTGTTGTATTATGACTGTGTTGTGTCCAGGGCTGCTGTTTAGTTACTATTATGACTGTGTTGTGTTGTATTATGACTGTGTTGTGTTGTATTATGACTGTGTTGTGTCCAGGGCTGCTGTTTAGTTACTATTATGACTGTGTTGTGTTGTATTATGACTGTGTTGTGTCCAGGCCTGCTGTTTAGTTACTATTATGACTGTGTTGTGTTGTATTATGACTGTGTTGTCTCCAGGGCTGCTGTTTAGTTACTATTATGACTGTGTTGTGTTGTATTATGACTGTGTTGTCTCCAGGGCTGCTGTTTAGTTACTATTATGACTGTGTTGTGTCCAGGGCTGCTGTTTAGTTACTATTATGACTGTGTTGTGTTGTATTATGACTGTGTTGTCTCCAGGGCTGCTGTTTAGTTACTATTATGACTGTGTTGTGTTGTATTATGACTGTGTTGTGTTGTATTATGACTGTGTTGTGTCCAGGGCTGCTGTTTAGTTACTATTATGACTGTGTTGTGTTGTATTATGACTGTGTTGTGTTGTATTATGACTGTGTTGTGTCCAGGGCTGCTGTTTAGTTACTATTATGACTGTGTTGTGTTGTATTATGACTGTGTTGTCTCCAGGGCTGCTGTTTAGTTACTATTATGACTGTGTTGTGTTGTATTATGACTGTGTTGTCTCCAGGGCTGCTGTTTAGTTACTATTATGACTGTGTTGTGTTGTATTATGACTGTGTTGTCTCCAGGGCTGCTGTTTAGTTACTATTATGACTGTGTTGTGTTGTATTATGACTGTGTTGTCTCCAGGGCTGCTGTTTAGTTACTATTATGACTGTGTTGTGTTGTATTATGATTGTGTTGTGTCCAGGGCTGCTGTTTAGTTACTATTATGACTGTGTTGTGTTGTATTATGACTGTGTTGTGTTGTATTATGACTGTGTTGTGTCCAGGGCTGCTGTTTAGTTACTATTATGACTGTGTTGTCTCCAGGGCTGCTGTTTAGTTACTATTATGACTGTGTTGTGTTGTATTATGACTGTGTTGTGTTGTATTATGACTGTGTTGTGTCCAGGGCTGCTGTTTAGTTACTATTATGACTGTGTTGTCTCCAGGGCTGCTGTTTAGTTACTATTATGACTGTGTTGTCTCCAGGGCTGCTGTTTAGTTACTATTATGACTGTGTTGTGTTGTATTATGACTGTGTTGTGTTGTATTATGACTGTGTTGTGTCCAGGGCTGCTGTTTAGTTACTATTATGACTGTGTTGTCTCCAGGGCTGCTGTTTAGTTACTATTATGACTGTGTTGTGTTGTATTATGACTGTGTTGTGTTGTATAATGACTGTGTTGTGTTGTATTATGACTGTGTTGTCTCCAGGGCTGCTGTTTAGTTACTATTATGACTGTGTTGTGTTGTATTATGACTGTGTTGTCTCCAGGGCTGCTGTTTAGTTACTATTATGACTGTGTTGTGTTGTATTATGACTGTGTTGTCTCCAGGGCTGCTGTTTAGTTACTATTATGACTGTGTTGTGTTGTATTATGACTGTGTTGTCTCCAGGGCTGCTGTTTAGTTACTATTATGACTGTGTTGTGTTGTATTATGACTGTGTTGTCTCCAGGGCTGCTGTTTAGTTACTATTATGACTGTGTTGTGTTGTATTATGACTGTGTTGTCTCCAGGGCTGCTGTTTAGTTACTATTATGACTGTGTTGTGTTGTATTATGACTGTGTTGTGTCCAGGGCTGCTGTTTAATTACTATTATGACTGTGTTGTGTTGTATTATGACTGTGTTGTCTCCAGGGCTGCTGTTTAGTTACTATTATGACTGTGTTGTGTTGTATTATGACTGTGTTGTGTTGTATTATGACTGTGTTGTGTCCAGGGCTGCTGTTTAGTTACTATTATGACTGTGTTGTGTTGTATTATGACTGTGTTGTCTCCAGGGCTGCTGTTTAGTTACTATTATGACTGTGTTGTGTTGTATTATGACTGTGTTGTGTTGTATTATGACTGTGTTGTGTCCAGGGCTGCTGTTTAGTTACTATTATGACTGTGTTGTGTTGTATTATGACTGTGTTGTCTCCAGGGCTGCTGTTTAGTTACTATTATGACTGTGTTGTGTTATATTATGACTGTGTTGTGTTGTATTATGACTGTGTTGTGTCCAGGGCTGCTGTTTAGTTACTATTATGACTGTGTTGTGTTGTATTATGACTGTGTTGTGTTGTATTATGACTGTGTTGTGTCCAGGGCTGCTGTTTAGTTACTATTATGACTGTGTTGTGTTGTATTTTGACTGTGTTGTGTTGTATTATGACTGTGTTGTGTCCAGGGCTGCTGTTTAGTTACTATTATGACTGTGTTGTGTTGTATTATGACTGTGTTGTCTCCAGGGCTGCTGTTTAGTTACTATTATGACTGTGTTGTGTTGTATTATGACTGTGTTGTCTCCAGGGCTGCTGTTTAGTTACTATTATGACTGTGTTGTGTTGTATTATGACTGTGTTGTCTCCAGGGCTGCTGTTTAGTTACTATTATGACTGTGTTGTGTTGTATTATGACTGTGTTGTGTCCAGGGCTGCTGTTTAGTTACTATTATGACTGTGTTGTGTTGTATTATGACTGTGTTGTGTTGTATTATGACTGTGTTGTGTCCAGGGCTGCTGTTTAGTTACTATTATGACTGTGTTGTCTCCAGGGCTGCTGTTTAGTTACTATTATGACTGTGTTGTGTTGTATTATGACTGTGTTGTGTTGTATTATGACTGTGTTGTGTCCAGGGCTGCTGTTTAGTTACTATTATGACTGTGTTGTCTCCAGGGCTGCTGTTTAGTTACTATTATGACTGTGTTGTGTCCAGGGCTGCTGTTTAGTTACTATTATGACTGTGTTGTGTTGTATTATGACTGTGTTGTGTTGTATTATGACTGTGTTGTGTCCAGGGCTGCTGTTTAGTTACTATTATGACTGTGTTGTCTCCAGGGCTGCTGTTTAGTTACTATTATGACTGTGTTGTGTTGTATTATGACTGTGTTGTCTCCAGGGCTGCTGTTTAGTTACTATTATGACTGTGTTGTGTTGTATTATGACTGTGTTGTCTCCAGGGCTGCTGTTTAGTTACTATTATGACTGTGTTGTGTTGTATTATGACTGTGTTGTCTCCAGGTCTGCTGTTTAGTTACTATTATGACTGTGTTGTGTTGTATTATGACTGTGTTGTCTCCAGGGCTGCTGTTTAGTTACTATTATGACTGTGTTGTGTTGTATTATGACTGTGTTGTCTCCAGGGCTGCTGTTTAGTTACTATTATGACTGTGTTGTGTTGTATTATGACTGTGTTGTCTCCAGGGCTGCTGTTTAGTTACTATTATGACTGTGTTGTGTTGTATTATGACTGTGTTGTGTCCAGGGCTGCTGTTTAATTACTATTATGACTGTGTTGTGTTGTATTATGACTGTGTTGTCTCCAGGGCTGCTGTTTAGTTACTATTATGACTGTGTTGTGTTGTATTATGACTGTGTTGTGTTGTATTATGACTGTGTTGTGTCCAGGGCTGCTGTTTAGTTACTATTATGACTGTGTTGTGTTGTATTATGACTGTGTTGTCTCCAGGGCTGCTGTTTAGTTACTATTATGACTGTGTTGTGTTGTATTATGACTGTGTTGTGTTGTATTATGACTGTGTTGTCTCCAGGGCTGCTGTTTAGTTACTATTATGACTGTGTTGTGTTGTATTATGACTGTGTTGTGTTGTATTATGACTGTGTTGTGTCCAGGGCTGCTGTTTAGTTACTATTATGACTGTGTTGTGTTGTATTATGACTGTGTTGTCTCCAGGGCTGCTGTTTAGTTACTATTATGACTGTGTTGTGTTGTATTATGACTGTGTTGTGTTGTATTATGACTGTGTTGTGTCCAGGGCTGCTGTTTAGTTACTATTATGACTGTGTTGTGTTGTATTATGACTGTGTTGTGTTGTATTATGACTGTGTTGTGTCCAGGGCTGCTGTTTAGTTACTATTATGACTGTGTTGTGTTGTATTATGACTGTGTTGTGTTGTATTATGACTGTGTTGTGTCCAGGGCTGCTGTTTAGTTACTATTATGACTGTGTTGTGTTGTATTATGACTGTGTTGTCTCCAGGGCTGCTGTTTAGTTACTATTATGACTGTGTTGTGTTGTATTATGACTGTGTTGTCTCCAGGGCTGCTGTTTAGTTACTATTATGACTGTGTTGTGTTGTATTATGACTGTGTTGTCTCCAGGTCTGCTGTTTAGTTACTATTATGACTGTGTTGTGTTGTATTATGACTGTGTTGTCTCCAGGGCTGCTGTTTAGTTACTATTATGACTGTGTTGTGTTGTATTATGACTGTGTTGTCTCCAGGGCTGCTGTTTAGTTACTATTATGACTGTGTTGTGTTGTATTATGACTGTGTTGTCTCCAGGGCTGCTGTTTAGTTACTATTATGACTGTGTTGTGTTGTATTATGACTGTGTTGTGTCCAGGGCTGCTGTTTAATTACTATTATGACTGTGTTGTGTTGTATTATGACTGTGTTGTCTCCAGGGCTGCTGTTTAGTTACTATTATGACTGTGTTGTGTTGTATTATGACTGTGTTGTGTTGTATTATGACTGTGTTGTGTCCAGGGCTGCTGTTTAGTTACTATTATGACTGTGTTGTGTTGTATTATGACTGTGTTGTCTCCAGGGCTGCTGTTTAGTTACTATTATGACTGTGTTGTGTTGTATTATGACTGTGTTGTGTTGTATTATGACTGTGTTGTCTCCAGGGCTGCTGTTTAGTTACTATTATGACTGTGTTGTGTTGTATTATGACTGTGTTGTGTTGTATTATGACTGTGTTGTGTCCAGGGCTGCTGTTTAGTTACTATTATGACTGTGTTGTGTTGTATTATGACTGTGTTGTCTCCAGGGCTGCTGTTTAGTTACTATTATGACTGTGTTGTGTTGTATTATGACTGTGTTGTGTTGTATTATGACTGTGTTGTGTCCAGGGCTGCTGTTTAGTTACTATTATGACTGTGTTGTGTTGTATTATGACTGTGTTGTGTTGTATTATGACTGTGTTGTGTCCAGGGCTGCTGTTTAGTTACTATTATGACTGTGTTGTGTTGTATTATGACTGTGTTGTGTTGTATTATGACTGTGTTGTGTCCAGGGCTGCTGTTTAGTTACTATTATGACTGTGTTGTGTTGTATTATGACTGTGTTGTCTCCAGGGCTGCTGTTTAGTTACTATTATGACTGTGTTGTGTTGTATTATGACTGTGTTGTCTCCAGGGCTGCTGTTTAGTTACTATTATGACTGTGTTGTGTTGTATTATGACTGTGTTGTCTCCAGGGCTGCTGTTTAGTTACTATTATGACTGTGTTGTGTTGTATTATGACTGTGTTGTGTCCAGGGCTGCTGTTTAGTTACTATTATGACTGTGTTGTGTTGTATTATGACTGTGTTGTGTTGTATTATGACTGTGTTGTGTCCAGGGCTGCTGTTTAGTTACTATTATGACTGTGTTGTGTTGTATTATGACTGTGTTGTCTCCAGGGCTGCTGTTTAGTTACTATTATGACTGTGTTGTCTCCAGGGCTGCTGTTTAGTTACTATTATGACTGTGTTGTGTCCAGGGCTGCTGTTTAGTTACTATTATGACTGTGTTGTGTCCAGGGCTGCTGTTTAGTTACTATTATGACTGTGTTGTGTTGTATTATGACTGTGTTGTCTCCAGGGCTGCTGTTTAGTTACTATTATGACTGTGTTGTGTTGTATTATGACTGTGTTGTGTCCAGGGCTGCTGTTTAGTTACTATTATGACTGTGTTGTGTTGTATTATGACTGTGTTGTGTTGTATTATGACTGTGTTGTCTCCAGGGCTGCTGTTTAGTTACTATTATGACTGTGTTGTGTTGTATTATGACTGTGTTGTCTCCAGGGCTGCTGTTTAGTTACTATTATGACTGTGTTGTGTCCAGGGCTGCTGTTTAGTTACTATTATGACTGTGTTGTCTCCAGGGCTGCTGTTTAGTTACTATTATGACTGTGTTGTGTTATGACTGTGTTGTCTCCAGGGCTGCTGTTTAGTTACTATTATGACTGTGTTGTGTCCAGGGCTGCTGTTTAGTTACTATTATGACTGTGTTGTGTTGTATTATGACTGTGTTGTGTCCAGGGCTGCTGTTTAGTTACTATTATGACTGTGTTGTGTCCAGGGCTGCTGTTTAGTTACTATTATGACTGTGTTGTGTTGTATTATGACTGTGTTGTCTCCAGGGCTGCTGTTTAGTTACTATTATGACTGTGTTGTGTCCAGGGCTGCTGTTTAGTTACTATTATGACTGTGTTGTGTCCAGGGCTGCTGTTTAGTTACTATTATGACTGTGTTGTCTCCAGGGCTGCTGTTTAGTTACTATTATGACTGTGTTGTGTTGTATTATGACTGTGTTGTGTCCAGGCCTGCTGTTTAGTTACTATTATGACTGTGTTGTGTTGTATTATGACTGTGTTGTCTCCAGGGCTGCTGTTTAGTTACTATTATGACTGTGTTGTGTTGTATTATGACTGTGTTGTCTCCAGGGCTGCTGTTTAGTTACTATTATGACTGTGTTGTGTCCAGGGCTGCTGTTTAGTTACTATTATGACTGTGTTGTGTTGTATTATGACTGTGTTGTCTCCAGGGCTGCTGTTTAGTTACTATTATGACTGTGTTGTGTTGTATTATGACTGTGTTGTGTCCAGGGCTGCTGTTTAGTTACTATTATGACTGTGTTGTGTTGTATTATGACTGTGTTGTGTTGTATTATGACTGTGTTGTCTCCAGGGCTGCTGTTTAGTTACTATTATGACTGTGTTGTCTCCAGGGCTGCTGTTTAGTTACTATTATGACTGTGTTGTGTCCAGGGCTGCTGTTTAGTTACTATTATGACTGTGTTGTCTCCAGGGCTGCTGTTTAGTTACTATTATGACTGATTTGTGTTGTATTATGACTGTGTTGTCTCCAGGGCTGCTGTTTAGTTACTATTATGACTGTGTTGTGTCCAGGGCTGCTGTTTAGTTACTATTATGACTGTGTTGTCTCCAGGGCTGCTGTTTAGTTACTATTATGACTGTGTTGTGTTGTATTATGACTGTGTTGTGTTGTATTATGACTGTGTTGTCTCCAGGGCTGCTGTTTAGTTACTATTATGACTGTGTTGTGTCCAGGGCTGCTGTTTAGTTACTATTATGACTGTGTTGTCTCCAGGGCTGCTGTTTAGTTACTATTATGACTGTGTTGTGTTGTATTATGACTGTGTTGTGTTGTATTATGACTGTGTTGTCTCCAGGGCTGCTGTTTAGTTACTATTATGACTGTGTTGTGTTGTATTATGACTGTGTTGTGTTGTATTATGACTGTGTTGTCTCCAGGGCTGCTGTTTAGTTACTATTATGACTGTGTTGTGTCCAGGGCTGCTGTTTAGTTACTATTATGACTGTGTTGTCTCCAGGGCTGCTGTTTAGTTACTATTATGACTGTGTTGTGTTGTATTATGACTGTGTTGTCTCCAGGGCTGCTGTTTAGTTACTATTATGACTGTGTTGTCTCCAGGGCTGCTGTTTAGTTACTATTATGACTGTGTTGTGTTGCATTATGACTGTGTTGTGTCCAGGGCTGCTGTTTAGTTACTATTATGACTGTGTTGTCTCCAGGGCTGCTGTTTAGTTACTATTATGACTGTGTTGTCTCCAGGGCTACTGTTTAGTTACTATTATGACTGTGTTGTCTCCAGGGCTGCTGTTTAGTTACTATTATGACTGTGTTGTGTTGTATTATGACTGTGTTGTCTCCAGGGCTGCTGTTTAGTTACTATTATGACTGTGTTGTGTCCAGGGCTGCTGTTTAGTTACTATTATGACTGTGTTGTGTTGTATTATGACTGTGTTGTCTCCAGGGCTGCTGTTTAGTTACTATTATGACTGTGTTGTGTTGTATTATGACTGTGTTGTGTTGTATTATGACTGTGTTGTGCTCTGGCCCGGTTTCTGCACGGTATGACAGACAGTGTGCAGATAAAGTCAACCGGTTGGATGGAAAGTACAAAAAGGTTCTTCGGCTTTCCCCATAAGAGAAACCATTTTTGGTTTCAGGTAGAACCCTCAGTGGAAAGGGTTCTAAATAGAACCCAAAAGGGTTCTACCTGGATCCAAAAAGGGTTCCTCAAAGGGTTATCCTATTAGGACATCCGAAGAAGGTTTTAAATAGCACCTTTTTTGTTCTAAGAGTGTAGGAGGGAATACTCTGTGGTCTGTATCAGTATTCCAACAGCAAACCCCAATCCTATGGGACCATCCGCTCCTTTCTCCTCCACATCCCCTGTTCATGGATGCTGAACATGCGCCTCGTCATTTAGGCTCCCCCTCTCCCTGTCTACCCTCCCTCCCTCCAGCCATCCATCCACCCTCCTTCCCTCCCTCCGTCCAGCCATCCATCCATCCATCCACCCTCCTTCCCTCCCTCCCTCCCTCCCTCCCTCCAGCCATCCATCCACCCTCCTTCCCTCCCTCCCTCCGTCCAGCCATCCATCCATCCATCCACCCTCCCTCCCTCCCTCCCTCCCTCCCTCCCTCCCTCCCTCCCTCCCTCCCTCCCTCCCTCCCTCCCTCCCTCCCTCCCTCCCTCCCTCCCTCCAGCCATCCATCCACCCCTCCCTCCCTCCCTCCCTCCCTCCATCCATCCATCCATCCATCCATCCACCCTCCCTCCCTCCCTCCCTCCCTCCCTCCCTCCAGCCATCCACCCTCCTATCCTCCTCCTGTAAGGGTGGTTGTGGAGGGCTAAAATGTCTCTGTAGGGATGATGCTGGTGATTATCAAAGCAGGGATGAAAACTGGGGAGGGAGAGAACTCTGCTATTTCCTTCTGTTCCAGTGCAGATACAATCTATGCATTTGTCTTGTGCAGAATCCTGCAGCGAAAAACAAGTGAACCTCCTACGTCGCCAATCACCCCCAGCGGAGATTTAAATGTGAAAAGAGTGCAGGACACCCGGTACTATAATACATTATCCCCTATCCCTCGGGTATGAAGGAGAATGTCCACCCGTCAAATCCTTCTGTTTCAGAGAGGTGTAAGTAAGGCACAACTTTTCAATGTTTTTCACTGAGACGTGCAAATCACAACCAAAACCAATGAGCTTCCATTGATTCAGAATACGCTTGCTGTGTCACCTTCGCCCTTGACGGGTGTGTGTGTGTGTGTGTGTGTGTGTACAGTAACACTATGCCAATCTCATTCCTTTCAAAGACACACTCCAGCTGCAGAGAGCAAAGCAAGGTCAATGAGATAAGAGGGAAGTGGAGGAGGGGGTAAAGAAAGGCTTGAGTAAAGGAGGAGAAGGGGGGTTGTGGCTGAGGAGGTGTGGGGGATGATAAATTAGTCTCTTTAAACCCATCGCGGCAATTGCTTTAGATCCCCATCTCCACTCATTTCCCCCCCAAAACAGATTACCCCTTTACCTTTACCTGTCCCTACATTACCATTATCATCAACACTAATGGCCTAATGGACTAAACCATACACACTCCATAACTACCTGCTTATGATACAGTGGCACTGTAGATACCATACAACACAGCCGTAGGACAGCCGTAGGACTTATAGCAGAACCAATGTATCATTTATTTATTTTTTAGCCCTTTTTCTCCCCAATTTCCTGGTATCCCAATTGGTAGTTACAGTCTGGTTTCATCGCTGCAACTCCCGTACAGACTCGGGAGGGGCGAAGGTCGAGAACCCTTCGTTCCTCCGGAACACAACCCAACCAAGCCGCACTACTTCTTGACACATTGCCCAATTAACCCGAAAGCCAGCCGCACCAATGTGTCGGAGGAAACACCGTACACCTGGCGACCGTCTCAGCGTGCACTGCACCCGGCCCACCACAGGAGTTGCTGGTGTGCGATGGGACAGGGACATCCCTGCCAGCCAAACCCTCCCCTAACCCAGACGACACTGGGTCAATTGTGCACCGCTCCATGGGTCTCCCGGTCGCGGCCGGCTGCCACAGATTCTGGACATGAACCCAGAATCACTGCGATGCAGTGCCTTAGACCACTGCGCCACTCGGGAGGCCTTGAACCAATGTAATTTCAATGGTTGGATTGATTAGTGGTTTTACACATATATATAGCTAGATCTATTTTCACATCAACCATGTGATTTGAACCGTGGCTGATTTCATTTAGATGCTCTTAAAAGCACCAATGGCAATTCAGACCGTGGAGGTCAGCCGGGGTCAGAAATGCAGTACAGTATGGTCAATCTCTTCAATCACAAATAGACCACGAAGCAACCCCGAGGTGATTCAACCCACATGTTTTAATAAACTGCGTGGTTTAGCCTGTTTGTTTCTCTACTTTGAAGCACGGCAGCTCTGGGGAAATTACTTGAACCCAGCGTTAGACCCGACATCGTCGGCTAACATGCCACCACTGTGTTACCACGGTAACCCTGATTAGCCGTTGCCATCCTGTGCATCACGAGGCTCATGTGTTTGTTTGGTCCAAAATGTAAATTGAGGGAGTAGACTGTTGATCAGGCAAACATACACACATTTCATCGCCCAAGGTTACTACTAATACTCATTGAAATATACATTTAGAGAATGCAACATAACCCCATTAGTATGAAGTCTACTAAACTAACCCAATAAGCCTGTGCACAGTGATGCAATATTCTGATTGCATTGAGCAAGAGTGGGAAGGGCAGGAAATTGGAGGATGAGGTATTGTAGCTATATCCAGTTTTAATGAAACCTAATATGACTGTCTGTCTCTCTTCACCCTCCTATCCTAACGGCTTCAATTTCTCATCACTCTTAACTCCATATGTGTGTGTGTGTGTGTGTGTGTGTATGACAGTGATGGAGATTAAATAGTGTATGCTGGCAGAAGTGAGAGCAGAATTATACTGCCTGATCAACCACTGGCGAAATCCCATCACAATGATCTCACGCTGTGTTTCTAATACACAATGAAATGAAACTCTTGGGTACAGTATGTTGTGGTGGACTTTAATTACAAGTGCTTCACAGGAACCTGGTAAAATGATGTTTGTCGTGTAGCTAGTCACTGAATGGCTCTGAATTCACTGTCAGCATGCAGTCAAAGCTATAACCTCTTTTGGAGCTAAATAGTGCTCTAAGTTTAGTGCTCTAGTATAGTGCTCTAGTATAGTGCTCTAGTATAGTGCTCTAGTATAGTGCTCTAGTATAGTGCTCTAGTATAGTGCTCTAAGTTTAGTGCTCTAGTATAGTGCTCTAGTATAGTGCTCTAGTATAGTGCTCTAGTATAGTGCTCTGGTATCCTGATGTCGGCAGCAGATGAAAGTTGTATTCATGTCATTGCTAACTTAGCTAGCTTAACTTAGCTAGAAAACAAGTTATATTAAGTGGCTAGCTAGCAATATCATTATTTGGTGGCCAATCAGACAGAGCTAACTAATCAGCTGAGCTAGCAAACAATATAACAAAAGTATAATTTCAGAATTGAAAAATACTCCATCAACTGGCTCTGCATTTCAGGAATCACAGTTGCAAGTAGGATACTCCTGGTCCACTGTTCAGTTAGTTAGGTTTAGGGTTAACCTTTTTCGAAGAAAAAGGCCTCATGAAGGCCTCACTGGCTTTCATGAGATTTAAACGTGAGCTTGTCCGAGGCGTTGGACTCAACGACAGTTGCTATCCATTGGAGTGCTGCGATTGGTTGCCAAAAATGTTGGGGCGGGGCTTAGCAAAGGGTCAATTGGTCTGCCAGACATCATGCACCTTGGAGGGTGAAGTCTCACATGCTGACCACACGGCCTATGTCGCGTGCGTTGCAAAATAAATGTACACATACAGTGGGGCAAAAAAGTATTTAGTCAGCCACCAATTGTGCAAGTTCTCCCACTTAAAAAGATGAGAGAGGCCTGTAATTTTCATCATAGGTACACTTCAACTATGACAGACAAAATGAGAAAAAAAATCCAGAAAATCACATTGTAGGATTTTTAATGAATTTATTTGCAAATAATGGTCGAAAATAAGTATTTGGTCACCTACAAACAAGCAAGATTTCTGGCTCTCACAGACCTGTAACTTCTTCTTTAAGAGGCTCCTCTGTCCTCCACTCGTTACCTGTATTAATGGCACCTGTTTGAACTTATCAGTATAACAGACACCTGTCCACAACCTCAAACAGTCACACTCCAAACTCCACTATGGCCAAGACCAAAGAGCTGTCAAAGGACACTAGAAACAAAATTGTAGACCTGCACCAGGCTGGGAAGACTGAATCTGCAATAGGTAAGCAGCTTGGTTTGAAGGAATCAACTGTGGGAGCAATTATTAGGAAATGGAAGACATACAAGACCACTGATAATCTCCCTCGATCTGGGGCTCCACACAAGATCTCACCCCGTGGGGTCAAAATGATCACAAGAACGGTGAGCAAAAATCCCAGAACCGCACGGGGGGGCCTAGTGAATGATCTGCAGAGAGCTGGGACCAAAGTAACAAAGCCTATCATCAGAAACACACAACGCCGCCAGGGACTCAAATCCTGCAGTGCCAGACGTGTCCCCCTGCTTAAGCCAGTACATGTTCAGGCCCGTCTGAAGTTTGCTAGTGAGCATTTGGATGATCCAGAAGAAGATTGGGAGAATGTCATATGGTCAGATGAAACCAAAATATAACTTTTTGGTAAAAACTCAACTCGTCGTGTTTGGAGGACAAAGAATGCTGAGTTGCATCCAAAGGACACCATACCTACTGTGAAGCATGGGGGTGGAAACATCATGCGTTGGTGCTGTTTTTCTGCAAAGGGTCCATGACGACTGATCCGTGTAAAGGAAAGAATGAATGGGGCCATGTATCGTGAGATTTTGAGTGAAAACCTCCTTCCATCAGCAAGGGCATTGAAGATGAAATGTGGCTGGGTCTTTCAGCATGACAATGATCCCAAACACACCGCCCGGGCAACGAAGGAGTGGCTTCGTAAGAAGCATTTCAAGGTCCTGGAGTGGCCTAGCCAGTCTCCAGATCTCAACCCCATAGAAAATCTTTGGAGGGAGTTGAAAGTCCGTGTTGCCCAGCAACAGCCCCAAAACATCACTGCTCTAGAGGAGATCTGCATGGAGGAATGGGCCAAAATACCAGCAACAGTGTGTGAAAACCTTGTGAAGACTTACAGAAAATGTTTGACCTCTGTCATTGCCAACAAAGGGTATATAACAAAGTATTGAGATAAACTTTTGTTATTGACCAAATACTTATTTTCCATCATAATTTGCAAATAAATTCATTAAAAATCCTACAATGTGATATTCTGGATTTATTTTCCTAATTTTGTCTGTCATAGTTGAAGTGTACCTATGATGAAAATTACAGGCCTCTCTCATCTTTTTAAGTGGGGGAACTTGCACAATTGGTGGCTGACTAAATACTTTTTTGCCCCACTGTACATGTTATTCAGTCATTGCACCCACACTGCTCGCATCTGCGTTGCCAAGCTCTAAAATAGAAGTCAGTTCTATTTGTGACGCTGAACACGGTGCAAGTCCTGCCTCTCCCATCTCCTCATTAGTTTATAGAAGCAGATACCCACATGCCATCTCCTCATTGGTTATACCCACGTGGGTGATTGAGATGAACTGAGGTCGGTCGGTCAGTCGTGATAATTCTATGAAAGTTAGATGCCAATCACCACATAAAGTCCAAAGAAGAAAAATCCTGGAAGGAGGAGAGATGACTAAAAACAATTAGGTTGATCGTTTATGTGTGGATTAATTGTCAGAGTAGAGGACCTTGTGCATTTCAGGTAAAATAACAACTCAACGTTTATATGCCAGGACAAATTAGCTAGCAACAGCAATCTAGCAAAATAGGACAAATTAGCTGGCAACCGCAAGCTAGCTAAATTGACATAAATGTTTAATGCTTTTCGACCTGTCCCCAAATTAATATATTTTGATATTTCAACCTGCATGTCGTGATCTCGTTTGGTGTAGGGGGACCAAATCTATTTATGAACGATGGCGGACGTGGGCGTCTGGTCTGGGCATGGTGTCAGAGATCTGATGAAACATTCCTCTGTGGAAGTTTCTAGGGTTTCTCACAGCCTGTCTCTTTCTCTCTCTCTCTCTGTGCGTGTGTGTGTGTGTGTGTGTGTGTGTGTGTGTGTGTGTGTGTGTGTGTGTGTGTGTGTGTGTGTGTGTGTGTGTGTGTGTGTGTGTGTGTGTGTGTGTGGTTGTGTGTCCAACCATGCAAAGCAGAGGAACTGAGCCAGATCCTTTTAATACTGGAGCTGTGGCGAATCGCACCTAAAAATATGCACTTGGACACACACACACACCACACACACAGAGAGAGAGAAAACCAAGTCAAGAGGGTACACAAACAAGATCTATAAATAATCCTGCCACCCATTATACACACACACATTAGGAATCTCCTCTAAGAGTGGAGAGAGTGATAAACCTTAGCACTGCTAACAGACAGATGGACATTAGAACCTAGAGACAATCAATGTAAGAACAGATCAGTTCAGGTAAAGGTAATAACTAAGCAGGAAATTATATGGATACAATAAGCTATGATTATAAGAACGTAGGCACAGTGTGATATATATTCATCAGGATAAGAAGATAACAGCCCTCAACACCCCCCCCTCTCTCATTATCCCTAACATTAGCTGATCACCAGGATCTTCCATGTGAGGTGCTAATATAGTGGTTTATGTAACATTGTGATGACCAGACAAAATGGTATCAGCAGTGTGAGTACAGTTCTAATAGCCCTGCTCCTCTCTGTGTTTGGTGCAGAGAAAGAGAGAGAGAGAGAAAGAGAGAGAGAGAGAGAGAGAAAGAGAGAGAGAGAGAGAGAGAGAGCGAAAGAGAGAAAGAGAGAAAGAGAGAGAGGTGTGTGTGTGTGTGCATGCATTCTCTTGTTCGCACCCTTGGGGGTTTGGGAATAAGCACAGAACTCTGCCATTGGTAAGGATGTGTATGTGCACTTGTGTGTAGTGGGAGTACCAGCACCTCATTAACTGTCCCCTTCTCACTTTGTGCAGAGCTCGTTACTCAGTAGTGTGGTTGTGTAGTGTAGTTGAATAGAGTTAACTCAGGTTGTATCAACTATAGTGAGAGAGTAGTGTATGGTTGAATAGAGTTAACTGAGGTTGTATATAGTGAGACAGTAGTGTAGTTGAACAGAGTTAACTGAGGTTGTATATAGTGAGACAGTAGTGTAGGGTTGAATAGAGTTAACTGAGGTTGTATCAGCTATAGTGAGACAGTAATGTAGGGTTGAATAGAGTTAACTGAGGTTGTATATAGTGAGACAGTAGTGTAGTTGAACAGAGTTAACTGAGGTTGTATATAGTGAGACAGTAGTGTAGTTGAAAAGAGTTAACTGAGGTTGTATCAGCTATAGTGAGACAGTAGTGTAGGGTTGAATAGAGTTAACTGAGGTTGTATATAGTGAGACAGTAGTGTAGGGTTGAATAGAGTTAACTGAGGTTGTATATAGTGAGACAGTAGTGTAGGGTTGAATAGAGTTAACTGAGGTTGTATATAGTGAGACAGTAGTGAAGGGTTGAATAGAGTTAACTGAGGTTGTATATAGAGAGACAGTGCTGTAGGGTTGAATAGAGTTAACTGAGGTTGTATCAACTATAGTGAGACAGTAGTGTAGTTGAATAGAGTTAACTGAGGTTGTATATAGTGAGACAGTAGTGTAGTTGATTAGAGTTAACTGAGGTTGTATATAGTGAGACAGTAGTGTAGGGTTGAATAGAGTTAACTGAGGTTGTATATAGTGAGACAGTAGTGTAGTTGAATAGAGTTAACTGAGGTTGTATATAGTGAGACAGTAGTGTAGGGTTGAATAGAGTTAACTGAGGTTGTATCAACTATAGTGAGACAGTAGTGTAGGGTTGAATAGAGTTAACTGAGGTTGTATATAGTGAGACAGTAGTGTAGGGTTGAATAGAGTTAACTGAGGTTGTATATAGTGAGACAGTAGTGTAGGGTTGAATAGAGTTAACTGAGGTTGTATATAGAGAGACAGTAGTGTAGGGTTGAATAGAGTTAACTGAGGTTGTATATAGTGAGACAGTAGTGTTGTTAAGGTGCGTGAATGAGGACCCAAAAACGAATTAACAAAACAGAGTTACTTTAATGACGAAAACAAAACGTAGGCTCAGACGGACAGGCAGATTCCGACAGGACAGGACAAGGTTACAGTAACACGACGATGGTCTGGTTCAGGCATGAATGACACAAACAAACAAACAAGAATCCGACAAGGACAGGAGCAGAAACAGAGAGAGATATAGGGACCTAATCAGAGGGAAAAAGGGAACAGGTGGGGAACGGGGTGAATGGGTAGTTAGAGGAGACAAGGGACAGCTGGGGGAAAGCGGGGGAGAAAAGGTAACCTGACACGACCAGCAGAGGGAGACAGGGTGAAGGGAAAGGACAGAGACAAGACAACATGACAGTACCCCCCCACTCACCGAGCGCCTCCTGGCGCACTCGAGGAGGAAACCTGGCGGCAACGGAGGAAATCCTCGATCAGCGCACGGTCCAGCACGTCCCGAGAGGGAACCCAACTCCTCTCCTCCGGACCGTACCCCTCCCAATCAACAAGGTACTGGTGACCACGGCCCCGAGGACGCATGTCCAAAATCCTGCGGACCCTGTAGATGGGTGCGCCCTCGACAAGGATGGGGGGGGGGGGGGGGGAAGACGAGCGGGGGCGCGAAGAACGGGCTTAACACAAGAGACATGGAAGACCGGGTGGACGCGACGAAGGTATCGCGGAAGAAGAAGTCGCACTGCGACAGGATTAATGACCCGAGAAATACGGAACGGACCAATGAACCGCGGGGTCAACTTGCGAGACGCCGTCTTAAGGGGAAGGTTCTGAGTGGAGAGCCAAACTCTCTGACCGCGACAATATCTAGGACTCTTAGTTCTACGCTTATTAGCAGCCCTCACAGTCTGCGTCCTATAACGGCAAAGTGCAGACCTGACCCTCTTCCAGGTGCGCTCGCAACGTTGGACAAAAGCCTGAGCGGAGGGGACGCTGGACTCGGCGAACTGAGATGAGAACAGCGGAGGCTGGTACCCGAGGCTACTCTGAAAAGGAGATAGCCCGGTTGCAGACGAAGGAAGCGAGTTGTGGGCGTATTCTGCCCAGGGGAGCTGTTCTGACCAAGACGCAGGGTTGCGAAAAGAAAGACTGCGTAAGATGCGACCAATAGTCTGATTGGCCCGTTCTGCTTGACCGTTAGACTGGGGGTGAAAGCCGGAAGAGAGACTGACGGAAGCCCCAATCAAACGACAAAACTCCCTCCAAAATTGAGACGTGAATTGCGGACCTCTGTCCGAAACGACGTCTGACGGAAGGCCATGAATTCTGAAAACATTCTCGATGATGATTTGTGCCGTCTCTTTAGCAGAAGGAAGCTTAGCAAGGGGAATGAAATGAGCCGCCTTAGAGAACCTATCGACAACCGTAAGAATAACAGTCTTCCCCGCTGACGAAGGCAGTCCGGTGACAAAATCTAAGGCGATGTGAGACCACGGTCGAGAGGGAATGGGAAGCGGCCTGAGACGGCCGGCAGGAGGGGAGTTACCGGACTTAGTCTGCGCGCAGACCGAACAAGCAGCCACGAAACGACGCGTGTCATGCTCCCGGGTGGGCCACCAAAAACGCTGGCGAATGGAAGCAAGCGTACCCCGAACGCCAGGGTGGCCGGCTAACTTGGCAGAGTGAGCCCACTGAAGAACGGCCAGACGAGTAGGAACGGGAACGAAAAGAAGGTTCCTAGGACAAGCGCGCGGCGACGGAGTGTGAGTGAGCGCTTGCTTTACCTGCCTCTCAATTCCCCAGACAGTCAACCCGACAACACGCCCCTCAGGGAGAATCCCCTCGGGGTCAGTGGAGGCTACTGAAGAACTGAAGAGACGAGATAAAGCATCAGGCTTGGTGTTCTTAGAGCCCGGACGATAAGAAATCACGAACTCGAAACGAGCGAAAAACAGCGCCCAACGCGCCTGACGCGCATTAAGACGTTTGGCAGAACGGATGTACTCAAGGTTCCTATGGTCAGTCCAAACGACAAAAGGAACGGTCGCCCCCTCCAACCACTGTCGCCATTCGCCTAGGGCTAACCGGATGGCGAGCAGTTCGCGGTTTCCCACATCATAGTTACGTTCCGACGGGGACAGGCGATGAGAAAAATACGCGCATGGGTGGACCTTGTCGTCAGAGAGGGAGCGCTGAGAAAGAATGGCTCCCACGCCCACCTCTGACGCGTCAACCTCGACAACGAACTGTCTAGAGACGTCAGGTGTAACAAGGATAGGAGCGGATGTAAAACGATTCTTGAGGAGATCAAAAGCTCCCTGGGCGGAAACGGACCACTTAAAGCACGTCTTGACAGAAGTAAGGGCTGTGAGAGGAGCTGCCACCTGACCGAAATTACGGATGAAACGACGATAGAAGTTCGCGAAGCCGAGAAAGCGCTGCAGCTCGACGCGTGACTTAGGAGCGGGCCAATCAATGACAGCTTGGACCTTAGCGGGATCCATCTTAATGCCTTCAGCGGAAATAACAGAACCGAGAAATGTGACGGAGGAGGCATGAAAAGTGCACTTCTCAGCCTTCACAAAAAGACAATTCTCTAAAAGGCGCTGGAGGACACGTCGAACGTGCTGAAGATGAATCTGGAGTGACGGTGAAAAAATCAGGATATCGTCAAGGTAAACGAAAACAAAGATGTTCAGCATGTCTCTCAGGACATCATTGACTAATGCCTGAAAGACAGCTGGAGCGTTAGCGAGGCCGAAAGGAAGAACCCGGTATTCAAAGTGCCCTAACGGAGTGTTAAACGCCGTCTTCCACTCGTCCCCCTCCCTGATGCGCACGAGATGGTAAGCGTTACGAAGGTCCAACTTAGTGAAAAACCTGGCTCCCTGCAGGATCTCGAAGGCTGAAGACCCTCGATAATCTATGCAGGGGCGCAGAGACCCGTCCTTCTTCTTGACAAAAAAAAACCCCGCTCCGGCGGGAGAGGAGGAGGGGACTATGGTACCGGAGTCAAGAGCTACAGACAAATAATCCTCGAGAGCCTTACGTTCGGGGGCCGACAGAGAGTATAGTCTACCCCGGGGGGGAGTGGTTCCCGGAAGGAGATCAATACTACAATCATACGACCGGTGTGGAGGAAGAGAGGTGGCCCTGGACCGACTGAACACCGTGCGCAGATCGTGATATTCCTCCGGCACCCCTGTCAAATCACCAGGCTCCTCCTGTGAAGAAGAGACAGAGGAAACAGGAGGGATAGCAGACATTAAACATTTCACATGACAAGAGACGTTCCAGGAGAGGATAGAATTACTAGACCAATTAATGGAAGGATTATGACAAACTAGCCAGGGATGGCCCAAAACAACAGGTGTAAAAGGTGAACGAAAAATCAAAAAAGAAATGGTTTCGCTATGATTACCAGAAACAGTGAGGGTTAAAGGTAGCGTCTCACGCTGAATCCTGGGGAGAGGACTACCATCCAGGGCGAACAAGGCAGTGGACTCCCTTAACTGTCTGAGAGGAATGTCATGTTCCCGAGCCCAGGTCTCGTCCATAAAACAGCCCTCCGCCCCAGAGTCTATTAAGGCACTGCAGGAAGCTGACGAACCGGTCCAGCGTAGATGGACCGACAAGGTAGTGCAGGATCTTGAAGGAGAGACAGGAGTAGTAGCGCTCACCAGTAGCCCTCCGCTTACTGATGAGCTCTGGCTTTTACTGGACATGAAGTGACAAAATGACCAGCAGAACCGCAATAGAGACAGAGGCGGTTGGTGATTCTCCGTTCCCTCTCCTTAGTCGAGATGCGGATACCTCCCAGCTGCATAGGCTCAGCTCCCGAGCCGGCAGAGGAAGATGGTAGTGATGCGGAGAGGGGGGCAACGGAGAACGCGAGCTCCTTTCCACGAGCTCGGTGACGAAGATCAACCCGTCGCTCAATGCGAATAGCGAGTTCAATCAAGGAATCCACGCTGGAAGGAACCTCCCGGGAGAGAATCTCATCCTTTACCTCTGCGCGGAGACCCTCCAGAAGACGAGCGAGCAAAGCCGGCTCGTTCCAGCCACTGGAGGCAGCAAGAGTGCGAAACTCAATAGAGTAGTCTGTTATGGATCGATTGCCTTGACATAGGGAAGACAGGGCCCTGGAAGCCTCCTCCCCAAAAACAGATCGATCAAAAACCCGTATCATCTCCTCCTTAAAGTCCTGATACTGGTTAGTACACTCAGCCCTTGCCTCCCAGATTGCCGTGCCCCACTCACGAGCCCGTCCAGTAAGGAGAGATATGACGTAGGCGACACGAGCAGTGCTCCTGGCGTAAGTGTTGGGCTGGAGAGAAAACACAATATCACACTGGGTGAGGAACGAGCGGCATTCAGTGGGCTCCCCAGAGTAACACGGCGGGTTATTGATTCTGGGCTCCGGAGATTCGAAAGCCCTGGAAGTGGCCGGTGGATCGAGGCGGAGATGGTGAACCTGTTCTGTGAGGTTGGAGACTTGGGTGGCCAGGGTCTCAACGGCATGTCGAGCAGCAGACAATTCCTGCTCGTGTCTGCCTAGCATCGCTCCCTGGATCTCGACGGCTGAGTGGAGAGGATCCGAAGTCGCTGGGTCCATTCTTGGTCGGATTCTTCTGTTAAGGTGCGTGAATGAGGACCCAAAAACGAATTAACAAAACAGAGTTACTTTAATGACGAAAACAAAACGTAGGCTCAGACGGACAGGCAGATTCCGACAGGACAGGACAAGGTTACAGTAACACGACGATGGTCTGGTTCAGGCATGAATGACACAAACAAACAAACAAGAATCCGACAAGGACAGGAGCAGAAACAGAGAGAGATATAGGGACCTAATCAGAGGGAAAAAGGGAACAGGTGGGGAACGGGGTGAATGGGTAGTTAGAGGAGACAAGGGACAGCTGGGGGAAAGCGGGGGAGAAAAGGTAACCTGACACGACCAGCAGAGGGAGACAGGGTGAAGGGAAAGGACAGAGACAAGACAACATGACAAGTGTAGGGTTGAATAGAGTTAACTGAGGTTGTATATAGTGAGACAGTAGTGTAGGGTTGAATAGAGTTAACTGAGGTTGTATATAGTGAGACAGTAGTGTAGGGTTGAATAGAGTTAACTGAGGTTGTATATAGTGAGACAGTAGTGTAGGGTTGAATAGAGTTAACTGAGGTTGTATATAGTGAGACAGTAGTGTAGGGTTGAATAGAGTTAACTGAGGTTGTATATAGTGAGACAGTAGTGTAGGGTTGAATAGAGTTAACTGAGGTTGTATCAGCTATAGTGAGACAGTAGTGTAGGGTTGAATAGAGTTAACTGAGGTTGTATCAGCTATAGTGAGACAGTAGTGTAGGGTTGAATAGAGTTAACTGAGGTTGTATATAGTGAGACAGTAGTGTAGTTGAATAGAGTTAACTGAGGTTGTATATAGTGAGATAGTATTGTAGTTGAATAGAGTTAACTGAGGTTGTATCAACTATAGTGAGACAGTAGTGTAGTTGAATAGAGTTAACTGAGGTTGTATCAACTATAGTGAGACAATAGTGTAGTTGAATAGAGTTAACTGAGGTTGTATATAGTGAGACAGTAGTGTAGTTGAATAGAGTTAACTGAGGTTGTATCAACTATAGTGAGACAGTAGTGTAGGGTTGAATAGAGTTAACTGAGGTTGTATATAGTGAGACAGTAGTGTAGGGTTGAATAGAGTTAACTGAGGTTGTATATAGAGAGACAGTAGTGTAGGGTTGAATAGAGTTAACTGAGGTTGTATATAGAGAGACAGTAGTGTAGGGTTGAATAGAGTTAACTGAGGTTGTATATAGAGAGACAGTAGTGTAGGGTTGAATAGAGTTAACTGAGGTTGTATATAGAGAGACAGTAGTGTAGGGTTGAATAGAGTTAACTGAGGTTGTATCAACTATAGTGAGACAGTAGTGTAGTTGAATAGAGTTAACTGAGGTTGTATATAGAGAGACAGTAGTGTAGGGTTGAATAGAGTTAACTGAGGTTGTATCAACTATAGTGAGACAGTAGTGTAGGGTTGAATAGAGTTAACTGAGGTTGTATATAGAGAGACAGTAGTGTAGGGTTGAATAGAGTTAACTGAGGTTGTATATAGAGAGACAGTAGTGTAGGGTTGAATAGAGTTAACTGAGGTTGTATATAGAGAGACAGTAGTGTAGGGTTGAATAGAGTTAACTGAGGTTGTATATAGAGAGACAGTAGTGTAGGGTTGAATAGAGTTAACTGAGGTTGTATCAACTATAGTGAGACAGTAGTGTAGTTGAATAGAGTTAACTGAGGTTGTATATAGAGAGACAGTAGTGTAGGGTTGAATAGAGTTAACTGAGGTTGTATATAGAGAGACAGTAGTGTAGGGTTGAATAGAGTTAACTGAGGTTGTATCAACTATAGTGAGACAGTAGTGTAGTTGAATAGAGTTAACTGAGGTTGTATCAACTATAGTGAGACAGTAGTGTAAGGTTGAATAGAGTTAACTCAGGTTGTATCAACTATAGTGAGACAGTAATGTAGTTGAATAGAGTTAACTGAGGTTGTATATAGTGAGACAGTAGTGTAGGGTTGAATAGAGTTAACAGGTTGTATCAACTATAGTGAGACAATAGTGTAGGGTTGAATAGAGTTAACTGAGGTTGTATCAACTATAGTGAGACAGTAGTGTAGGGTTGAATAGAGTTAAATGAGGTTGTATATAGTGAGACAGTAGTGTAGGGTTGAATAGAGTTAACTGAGGTTGTATATAGTGAGACAGTAGTGTAGGGTTGAATAGAGTTAACTGAGGTTGTATCAACTATAGTGAGACAATAGTGTAGGGTTGAATAGAGTTAGCTGAGGTTGTATATAGAGAGACAGTAGTGTAGGGTTGAATAGAGTTAACTGAGGTTGTATCAACTATAGTGAGACAGTAGTGTAGGGTTGAATAGAGTTAGCTGAGGTTGTATCAACTATAGTGAGACAGTAGTGTAGGGTTGAATAGAGTTAGCTGAGGTTGTATATAGAGAGACAGTAGTGTAGGGTTGAATAGAGTTAACTGAGGTTGTATCAACTATAGTGAGACAGTAGTGTAGGGTTGAATAGAGTTAGCTGAAGGTTGTATATAGTGAGACAGTAGTGTAGTTGAATAGAGTTAACTGAGGCTGTATCAACTATAGTGAGACAGTAGTGTAGTTGAATAGATTAACTGAGGTTGTATATAGAGAGACAGTAGTGTAGGGTTGAATAGAGTTAACTGAGGTTGTATATAGTGAGACAGTAGTGATGTTTAATAGAGTTAACTGAGGTTGTAACAACTATAGTGAGACAGTAGTGTAGTTGAATAGATTAACAGAGGTTGTATATAGAGAGACAGTAGTGTAGGGTTGAATAGAGTTAACTGAGGTTGTATATAGAGAGACAGTAGTGTAGGGTTGAATAGAGTTAACTGAGGTTGTATATAGTGAGACAGTAGTGTAGTTGAACAGAGTTAACTGAGGTTGTATCAACTATAGTGAGACAGTAGTGTAGGTTTGAATAGAGTTAACTGAGGTTGTATATAGTGAGACAGTAGTGTAGGGTTGAATAGAGTTAACTAAGGTTGTATATAGTGAGACAGTAGTGTAGGGTTGAATAGAGTTGACTGAGGTTGTATATAGTGAGACAGTAATGTAGGGTTGAATAGAGTTAACTGAGGTTGTATATAGAGAGACAGTAGTGTAGGGTTGAATAGAGTTAACTGAGGTTGTATCAACTATAGTGAGACAGTAGTGTAGGGTTGAATAGAGTTAACTGAGGTTGTATATAGTGAGACAGTAGTGTAGGGTTGAATAGATTAACTGAGGTTGTATATAGAGAGACAGTAGTGTAGGGTTGAATAGAGTTAACTGAGGTTGTATCAACTATAGTGAGACAGTAGTGTAGGGTTGAATAGAGTTAACTGAGGTTGTATATAGTGAGACAGTAGTGTAGGGTTGAATAGAGTTAACTGAGGTTGTATATAGTGAGACAGTAGTGTAGTGTTGAATAGAGTTAACTGAGGTTGTATCAACTATAGTGAGACAGTAGTGTAGGGTTGAATAGAGTTAACTGAGGTTGTATATAGAGAGACAGTAGTGTAGGGTTGAATAGAGTTAACTGAGGTTGTATATAGTGAGACAGTAATGTAGTTGAATAGATTAACTGAGGTTGTATATAGTGAGACAGTAGTGTAGGGTTGAATAGAGTTAACTGAGGTTGTATATAGAGAGACAGTAGTGTAGGGTTGAATAGAGTTAACTGAGGTTGTATATAGAGAGACAGTAGTGTAGGGTTGAATAGAGGTAACTGAGGTTGTATATAGTGAGACAGTAGTGTAGGGTTGAATAGAGTTAACTGAGGTTGTATATAGTGAGACAGTAGTGTAGGGTTGAATAGAGTTAACTGAGGTTTTATCAGCTATAGTGAGACAGTAGTGTAGGGTTGAATAGAGTTAACTGAGGTTGTATCAGCTATAGTGAGACAGTAGTGTAGGGTTGAATAGAGTTAACTGAGCCTGCTGAGGGTTGTAGATAATACTCTCCTGACAGAGATAAGAGCTGTCGGCTTCTGAACCAAGAGCCCACTACCCAGTGGGTGTTTGTATTGATGCCATGTGTGTCTCTGTGTATGCCAGTGTGTGTGTGTGTGTGTGTGTGTGTGTATTGATGCCATGTGTGTCTCTGTGTATGCTAGTGTGTGTGTATTGATGCCCTGTGTCTCTCTGTGTTCGCCAGAGTGTGTGTGTACTGATACTATGTGTGTCTCTGTGTATGCCAGTGTGTGTGTGTATGTGTGTATTGATGCCCTGTGTGTGTCTGTGCACGCCAGAGTGTGTGTATTGATGCCCTGTGTGTGTGTCTGTGCACGCCAGAGTGTGTGTATTGATGCCATGTTTGTCTCTGTGTATACCAGTGTGTGTGTGTATGTGTGTATTGATGCCCTGTGTGTGTCTGTGTATGCCAGTGTGTGTGTGTATGTGTGTATTGATGCCATGTGTGTCTCTGTGTATGCCAGTGTGTGTGTGTATGTGTGTATTGATGCCCTGTGTGTGTCTGTGCACGCCAGAGTGTGTGTATTGATGCCATGTTTGTCTCTGTGTATGCCAGTGTGTGTGTGTATGTGTGTATTGATGCCCTGTGTGTGTCTGTGCATGCCAGAGTGTGTGTGTCTGTGCACGCCAGAGTGTGTGTATTGATGCCATGTTTGTCTCTGTGTATACCAGTGTGTGTGTGTGTGTGTATTGATGCCATGTGTGTCTCTGTGTATGCCAGTGTGTGTGTGTATTGATGCCATCTGTGTCTGCCAGTGTGTGTGTGTGTGTGTATTGATGCCATGTGTGTCTTTGTGTATGCCAGTGTGTGTGTGTATTGATGCCCTGTGTGTCTCTGTGTATGCTAGTGTGTGTGTGTGTGTGTGTGTGTATTAATGCCATGTTTGTCTCTGTGTATGCTAGTGTGTGTGTGTATTGATGCCATCTGTGTCTCTGTGTATGTGTGTGTGTATTGATGCCATCTGTGTCTCTGTGTATGCCAGTGTGTGTGTGTATTGATGCCATCTGTGTCTCTGTGTATACCAGAGTGTGTGTTACATAATTCAGCCTCTCATTTGGCCAAGGTATGGATCTAGCTGTGCAGAGGTCAACAGAGTGATGCAGTGATGGGTGGGCTCTGCTTTAGAACCCTGTCTGTCAGGGAATGGGTGGGCCCTGCTTTAGACCCCAGTCTATCAGGGAATGGGTGGGCCCTGCTTTAGAACCCAGTCTGTCAGGGAATGGGTGGGCCCTGCTTTAGAACCCAGTCTGTCAGGGAATGGGTGGGCTCTGCTTTAGAACCCAGTCTGTCAGGGAATGGGTGGGCCCTGCTTTAGACCCCAGTCTGTCAGGGAATGGGTGGGCTCTGCTTTAGAACCTAGTCTGTCATGGAATGGGTGGGCCCTGCTTTAGACCCCAGTCTGTCAGGGAATTTAGCCCAACAGGTTTAGAATGGAGGACTGGCGATAGATTAAGAATTAAGAGTTTGGGTTGTGGTACGCTGATACTAGATCAGTGCTTAAGATCCATCAAGAGGTGAGAAGAGAGAAGAGAGAGGAGAGAGATGGCTTTAGAATAAGGCAGTCTGTTCTGTCTGTTCTGTATGAGTGCTTTGACTTGAGATAAATGGAAATCGTTTGCCGTTGTTTTTCCCTTGTTACATCTGTAAGATGGATGATGTGGCAGAGACATTGATGTCAGGCCAGGATGCATATCCACACACGCACACGCACACACACACGCACAGAGAGGAAGAAGTCAATGTGATTAGACTAAACAGGCCCGACTACTGGACCACGGATGGCTGGCTACGGCTAAACGGATGAGAGAAGGATGCATTTGACATATCTGGGTTATGAAATCTTCCTCCCATTCTGCCATCCCCATCTCTCAACTGCCTTCCAAGGCACGTCAGTATTCCCGTAATCTGTGTTGCTCTAACGATCTCAGAGCGGTCGTGATTTAAGTCATGTGCAGTACTTTACTCTACAGTATGTTGTTTTTATTGTCTCGGAGTTTGAATTGCGTAACTCTATCACCTCAGTGGTTCCTGATGAGGAGTGGCACGATGGGGATGAAGATGGGGTGGATCCTGTACCGAGGACACCACAGGAATGAGTTAGTCCTTTACATTTCAAAAGCTAAAAGCATTGTATTCTGGACAAATCATTCACTAAACCCTAAACCTCAACTAAATATTGTAATAAATCATGTGGAAATTGAGCAAGTTGAGGTGACTAAACTGCTTGGAGTAACTCTGGATTGTATACTGTCATGGTCTAAACATATTGATACAACAGTAGCTAAGATGGGGAGAGGTCTGTCCGTAAAATAAAGTGCTGCTCTACTTTCTTAACAACACTATCAACAAGACAGATCCTACAGGCCCTAGTCTGGTCGACCTGGACTACTGTTCAGTCGTGTGGTCAGGTGCCACAAGGAGGGACTTAGGAAAATTACAATTGGCTCTGAACAGGGCAGCAAGTCTGGCCCTTGGATGTACACAGAGAGCAAACATTAATAATATGCATGTCAATCTCTCCTGGCTCAAAGTGGAGGACAGACTTTATCACTACTTTGTTAGATGTATTGACATGTTGAAAACACAGAGCTGTCTGTTCAAACGACTAGCACACAGCTCAGACATCTATGCACAAGACATGACACCACAGGTCTCTTTACAGTCCCCAAGTCCAGAACAGACTATGGGAGGTGCACAGTATTACATGGAGCCATGACAACATGGAACTGTATTCCACATCAGGTAACTAATGCAGCAGTAGAATCAGATTTAAAAACAGGTCGAAATATACCTAATGGGGACTGTGAAGCAGCACAAACATAGGCACAGACACAATGCATACAGACACGATAACATACGCACACGTACACATGGATTTTGTGTTGTAGATATGTGGTGGTGGAGTAGGGGCCTGAGGGCACACACTTAGTGTGTTGTGAAATCTGCTATGAATGAATTATAATGTTTTAAAAATTGTATAACTGCCTTAATTTTGCTGGACCCCAGGAAGAGTAGCTGCTGCCTTAGCAGGAACTAATGGGGATCCATAATAAACCCCAGGAAGAGTAGCTGCTGCTTTAGCAGGAACTAATGGGGATCCATAATAAACCCCAGGAAGAGTAGCTGCTGCTTTAGCAGGAACTAATGGGGATCCATAATAAACCCCAGGAAGAGTAGCTGCTGCCTTAGCAGGAACTAATGGGGATCTATAATAAACCCCAGGAAGAGTAGCTGCTGCCTTGGCAGGAACTAATGGGGATCCATAATAAACCCCAGGAAGAGTAGCTGCTGCCTTAGCAGGAACTAATGGGGATCTATAATAAACCCCAGGAAGAGTAGCTGCTGCCTTGGCAGGAACTAATGGGGATCCATAATAAACCCCAGGAAGAGTAGCTGCTGCCTTAGCAGGAACTAATGGGGATCCATAATAAACCCCAGGAAGAGTATCTGCTGCCTTAGCAGGAACTAATGGGGATTCATAATAAACCCCCGGAAGAGTAGCTGCTGCCTTAGCAGGAACTGTACATAGCCCACCTATAATTTAGCCCAAACAACTACCTCTTTCCCAACTGTATTTAATTTATTTATTTATTTTGCTCCTTTGCACCCCATTATTTGTATTTCTACTTTCCACATTTTTCCATTGCAAAACTACCATTCCAGTGTTTTACTTGCTATATTGTATTTACCTTGCCACCATGGCCTTTTTTGCCTTTACCTCCCTTCTCACCTCATTTGCTCACATTGTATATAGACTTGTTTATACTGTATTATTGACTGTATGTTTGTTTTACTCCATGTGTAACTCTGTGTCGTTGTATCTGTCGAACTGCTTTGCTTTATCTTGGCCAGGTCGCAATTGTAAATGAGAACTTGTTCTCAACTTGCCTACCTGGTTAAATAAAGGTTAAATAAATAAATAAATAAAAACTAATGGGGATCCACAATAAACCCCAGGAAGAGTAGCTGCTGCCTTGGCAGGAACTAATGGGGATTCATAATAAACCCCAGGAAGAGTAGCTGCTGCCTTAGCATGAACTAATGGGGATCCATAATAAACCCCAGGAAGAGTAGCTGCTGCCTTAGCAGGAACTAATGGGGATCCATAATATAATAAACCCCAGGAAGAGTAGCTGCTGCCTTGGCAGGAACTAATGAGGATCCATAATAAACCCCAGGAAGAGTAGCTGCTGCCTTAGCAGGAACTAATGGGGATCCATAATAAACCCCAGGAAGAGTAGCTGCTGCCTTAGCAGGAACTAATGGGGATCCACAATAAACCCCAGGAAGAGTAGCTGCTGCCTTGGCTGGAACTAATGGGGATTCATAATAAACCCCAGGAAGAGTAGCTGCTGCTTTAGCAGGAACTAATGGGGATTCATAATAAACCCCAGGAAGAGTAGCTGCTGCCTTAGCAGGAACTAATGGGGATTCATAATAAACCCCAGGAAGAGTAGCTGCTGCCTTAGCAGGAACTAATGGGGATTCATAATAAACCCCAGGAAGAGTAGCTGCTGCCTTAGCAGGAACTAATGGGGATCCATAATAAACCCCAGGAAGAGTAGCTGCTGCCTTAGCAGGAACTAATGGGGATCCATAATAAACCCCAGGAAGAGTAGCTGCTGCTTTAGCAGGAACTAATGGGGATCCATAATAAACCCCAGGAAGAGTAGCTGCTGCCTTAGCAGGAACTAATGGGGATCCATAATAAACCCCAGGAAGAGTAGTTGCTGCCTTAGCAGGAACTAATGGGGATTCATAATAAACCCCCGGAAGAGTAGCTGCTGCCTTAGCAGGAACTAATGGGGATCCATAATAAACCCCCGGAAGAGTAGCTGCTGCCTTAGCAGGATCTAATGGGGATCCATAATAAACCCCAGGAAGAGTAGCTGCTGCCTTAGCAGGAACTAATGGGGATCCATAATAAACCCCAGGAAGAGTAGCTGCTGCCTTAGCAGGAACTAATGGGGATTCATAATAAATACAAATACCACCAGGAGTCATTACGACGACAACGTCAAAGCCACTGATCACAGGTAACTGGATCGCACTTAACATCACACAAACACAAATACAATACTGGACACACAAAGATAGGCACGCACACACCCTTAGAAACACACACACACACACACACTTGAATACATCACAAGCCCTCCAATCACTCCTCGCTTACTTACTTCCCCAATCTAGCTCAACACACTGTCAGTTTGAAGAGCAAAGCAGCCTATTACTGTTACAATCTGTCTGAGAGTCACAGCAGCCAGGCAGAAACATTTCCCTCAGCCCTTCCTACAGTCTCTAATTGCCTACAAAGGGAGGTGACTGTTGGTTGGAATCGTGTTGTTGAACATTTACCAGCCGGAGTCTAGCTAAGGACCTCTCTCCCTCTCTTCTTTTGATTAGTAGCAACCCTTTTCAGAAGAACATCTCAGGTAGAGAGGAAGTAGAAACATCTGGTGGATGGTCAGTAATGATTCATTAATCATGTGATAATTAAGAGGTTCATTTGAAACCCACTTCTCCGCAGCAGATGTAACCCACATTACTGCCCAGAAATAGCAGACCTATTCAGCCAAATAGCAAAAATAGACTAGTTAAATGTGCTACTGCAGATGACGTGACACCACAGAGGCTTGTGTGTGTGAGAGAGAGAATTTACTGCCTCCTTATCATGCAAGTCAAATATCAAATCAGTCCATAACATGTTCCTATGTAGGACTGTAGCAGGCCAGGGTCTGTTGATGTAAAGGAGTTTTGGGATCATATCAGATCTTTCCACTCAACCCATTTTGCCACAAAATACAATTCTCTCCTCTTCAATGTGCATGACAGCTCCTCCGACACTCGTTCCGGCTGAATTGCCTTTCTGAGGACAGTGAAATTGAAAGTGAAGGAAAACAGATGAAAGCTAAATGAAGCCTTGGATTTTCCTGACGTGGGGACAACAGGAGACCAATTAGAAAGATGGAGGGGAGGATGTCGGTGGGAGTTGAGTTCTGCAGTCAGGTGTCAAGGTTTACACTGGGATCCTGGAACAAATAGTCTTCAACTGGGTCCTTTCCTCCTATTTCCTTCATGACCACTGATGTTCTAATTTACCTATCAGTTGATGTGATGAAAATCAATAAAAGGGGGGCATATTAAGAGTATTAAAGGCCCAGTGCTGTCAAAAACGTGATTTACCTGTGTTTTATATATACAGGTAACTGCCAAAATAACGGAAACCCTTGAGTAAATGAAGGTTCTGGTGGCTCTGTGGGGTGCATGGTTTAGGTCCACTCGATCCCTTAGAGGGCAAGGTAAATGTCAATTAATACACAGCCATTCTGAGTGATCACCTTCAACCTATGGTGAATCATGTCTATCCTGATGGGAGTGGAGCCCCCATCCACAGGGCACGAGTGGTCACTGAATGGTTTGATGAGCATGAAAACGATGTAAACCATATGCCCTGGCTGTCTCAGTCACCAGATCTCAACCAATGGAACACTTATGGGAGATTCTAGAGCGGCGCCTGAGACAGTGTTTTCCACCACCATCAACAAAACACCAAATTATAGAATATCTCGTAGAAGAATGGTGTCGCATCCCTCCTATAGAGTTCCAGACACTTGTAGAATCTACGCCAACTTGCCAAGGCACATTGAAGGTGTTCAGGTGCCTCGTGGTGGCCCAACACCCTATTATGACACTTTATGTTGGTGGTTCATTTATTTTGGCAGTTACCTGTATTTCCACACTACGAGGTTGGAATAATAGTGTCAAATTGTGAAAATGCCGATAATGCCGTATTAACGTAAGAGCTGTTTGACAAGACTGGCTGTGATTTCTGCCTGTTCAGGTGGGATGGAGTTTTGGACTGCCTGGCGACAGCCAATAGTTAATAATAATTTGGGGGTGCTTATATTTGTCCTGTTACACACAAGTGTATAATGGGAATGTGTTTCTTGCATATCCCAACTCTCCCTGAGACACCCACAGAGAGTGGGGTCACGGCCAGGGTCACGGCCAGGGTCACGGCCAGTGCCCCTGGAGCAATTAGAGTTAAGTATCAAGGGCACAGCAACAGACTTTTCTCCTTGTCGGCTCCGGTACTCGAACAAGCGACCATTCGGTTACTGGCCCAACACTAACCTTGAGGCTACCTGCCGCCCATTGACCAATAACAAAGAGAGTTTTAAACCTCTCTGCCAATAACAGCTAGTTTTGAGGTTCCATATCCCTCCCATAAAGCTTAGGCCCCTCACTCAGACCACAACCATAGTCCTAGCAAAATTCTTGCTTGAGAAATGTGTCTTTGCTAAGAAGCTATTTTTTATATTTTTTTTTACAATTTGAATTGAAAAAAATAACAACAAGGTACTTAATTGTTGCCCATAAATGATTTGATATTGAGATAAAAACAGATGCATTGGGCATTTAAGGCATAACCTCTGACGTAAGTCTGATACTAATCGCTCAACTTCTGTTGAACTATGGGAACCTTACAGTATGTTCGATCCGAGTTGGATCTTTGTCAGGTCATCTTTTTCTTGAATACGTTCTTCTGTCCTGCACCTGATGAGTTGGAATTTCCTTCTTTTTCTCTATTTTCTAACCATCTACAAACATCTCTGTCCAAGCTATATTGTAAAGTAGCTTGTTATTGACTATAGTGTCTACATACATACATACGCACGTACGCACGCTGTTGGCATTGAATCCGGGCAATAATATGACATCCATATATGTGACTGACTGTAAACCTGAGGGGTTTTGTCACAAGTGGAATGTAGACTATAACTAGGCAGCAACACGCGATGGAACGGACCGGACTTCGCTGTCCCCGTCACACGGCCACATTCCAACGGGGGCGGGTATCCAGGACGGCGGACTGGCTGACTCGCTGGACGCTCCGATGGGCGATTAATTGACCCGAGCGAGACAGGCAGGAACCTTTGGCTCTAGTCCAGAAACCCCAGTCACGTTTTCCACTGTGCCCGCGGGGCAGCTAGGGCATCGCCCAGGAAAGTAAACAAACGGGTGGAACAAGCGACTGGCCTGCCACAACATGACCACCCTTATCTGTGGCAGTTGTCTCGCCTGGCACTTCCTGTTTGTGTGAAACTCTGCCCACATCTCCCACACTGTGCAGACAGGGTGTCTGGTATGACAATATTACATCATTATTGTTAGGACACTACTTCTCGTCTCTCCTGTAGTAATAGCCATCTTCAAAAGGAATCTTTTAGTGACAGATAAGGAACATATCAGGCACCACCTCTTATCATAACATTATTACAATTTAACTACTGTCTGTAGGTGTCATCATCAGGGATGGTTCCAATGAGTTACTGACTCATACAAGTGGCTGAAAAATAGTGGGCTGAAGCAACATTAATATTCTATGGGGGTGCCATGTTATTGCTTTTGGGGAGGGGCACTGATTTGTTATGGGAGTGCCCAGAACCCCTGGCAGCCAGTGTAATTCTAACCCTGTCAGAACAAATACAATTTATTGTTCATTTCACCCTCCAGATTAGTTGAGTAATAAGCTGTGTCAGAGCTGTTAGTGTGCTGATTCACCTCAGTGGATTTTAGACGAATACAAGACTGTTGTAACTGCAGAGTCTGCTATATATTCAGCTGAACGGACACTCATTAAATGTGCAACTGTGCAAAACCTAAAGGGAATGTATCAATAGCCATGTTGTGCTAGGGTATACTATATCCTACAGGGGACTAGAGAGAGATAGAGAAACATCATGGAACGATGCACGGAGGAACCTCTTTAAACACTTTTCATTTCTGCCCATTAAAGATTCAACGGACCTAATTAAAAAACCCTGCATCAGGGAAAAACAAAGCCTCTTAAAACATTGGCAGTCAGTATTTCACAGCATTAGTGCCATGATTAAAGCCACAGTCGCCCGTCTCGTAACCGTCTGTCAGAGGTTAAATAAAAATGGTGACGTCGTGCCGCGAGACAGATCGCTCATTCAGGTTCATATTTCCCAGAGCTTGACGGGTCCGTCATCAACTCACACCGAATCTCGGGAGTCGGTGGCTGAGCACGGAATGAAGACAAAACGAGTGTCAAAAGAAGACAATCAGTACTCTGCAGGACAGCGCTGAGGTTTATGTTGAAGCCCCTCTTTAAAAGGATCAGCCACTCGAGTCAGGCTTTGATAGAAATGTTCAGGGGTCCGTGTTGTGGTTTGGGCTTCCTGAATAGAGTGGAGAGGTTTCTTTGGTCGGCGAATGAGAGGGACCGGCGAGGCTGATGGGAGGTGGAGAATACAGTCTTAATGACAACCTTTCTACAACACACCATGTTAACAGGAAGCACTCTTGCATTAAACTGAGAAAAGGGCACTGGGTTTTGTGTTTCAGCATCCTCAATATGATTGCAGGGCCACATGCATGCACACCATACCCAAAGCTGTTCACATTAGAGCTCAATTGCCAGGCAGTGTATTTAGACAGGGAGAGAGAGAAGGGGCAATGCGGGAGGAAGAGAGAGACACACACAAAGATGGGGTAGAGGTTATGAGAGGAAGAGAGAGCGTGTGTGTCAGAGAGAGAGAGAGAGAAAAAGAAGAATGGTCTTCGAGGGAGGAAACAGGACCAGTATAGAAGAGACGTCACAAACAAAACAGTCCATTACGGGTCTGGGACTGAGACGGGGTGGGGAAACAGACAGCTACCATACAACACAATCAGAGGAGCTAGGGTCTCATATATCACAAGAGAAAAGGGACAACTTAAATGTATAAATACATTACTTAGTTTTGTGGTACAGAAGTTTGTACATAAATCGAGGTTGCATACCAACATGCAATCAATGTGCCAACAGACATGACGTATCTCATTTTGCCACACGTCTTTATCATCCAAACTGCATTTTAGTACCATACAGACCACATTTTGAGACCATTTGACAAATGCCTGGGCTGTATTATACAATATTCAAAAGCATCCTTATTTTAATCAAATCCAACCCACAGTCCACTTCACACCACTATCACAGACAGACGTTTCACAGAGTCACAAGGTACTCTACATCTAGCAGCCTACAAATCACGCAGCTCTGTAACTGCTAGTACCTCCCTGTATACCAGGATATCCTGCTCGTTTGTCTCCGTCTCTGTAGCCCAATAAGGAGCCTGGTGGGAGGACGGCTCATAATAATAATGTCTGGAACGGAGCAAACAGAATGATACCATCCCATTGATTCTGCTCCAGCCTTTACCACGAGCCTGTCCTCCCACATTAAGGTGCCACCAACCTCCTGTATATTATATCTGATAGGGCTGGGCTTGAATGACTGATGAGGCTGTGTGTCTGTGTCTGGATACAAGATGTAATTCGGCCTGTTTCGGCCTGTTTTCACATCTTCAATAGGAAGAGTGAGGAGAAGCATGGAAATAAATGGGTACCCGCTGGTCTGTTTGATGTCCTAGCTGATCTGTTTTACTGAAGTGGCATTGATTGAGGATAATGCTTTGGCTAATGGCTATTATGGACGTCATGTAAGATGTTGGCTGTCGAAGTCTGTAAAGCTCGCTTTGAAAAGGAAGAGCCTAAATCCGTGCGAGGGAAACTGTCGCTGGTGCCCATCCGTGATGCATTTGTTTGTGTGTAATGACTACTAGGTAAACACATCCAAGTCATCTTCCATATATTGATCTTACCAGTATACATGCATTGACCTTACCTACATGCATTGACTTGGCGCTCAGCCCACATGCTTTCACAGACTTGGCCCTCAGCCCACATGCTTTCACAGACTTGGCCCTCAGCCCATTAGTGTCTAGGCTCGAATGTTGAGTAAACATTGTGTATTCTCATGTGTGCCTGTTTAGGATGGACTCTCTTGGGTGTTGCCCTCTGCTGGTAAATTGTATTACTATGCTGTTATCAGAAAACAGCTTCCTGAGGACGATTTGGCTGTGCAGCATTGATCTACAGTGCATTGCGAAAGTATTCGGCCCCCTTGAACTTTGCGACCTTTTGCCACATTTCAGGCTTCAAACATAAATATATAAAACTGTATTTTTTTGTGAAGAATCAACAACAAGTGGGACACAATCATGAAGTGGAATGACATTTATTGGATATTTCAAACTTTTTTAACAAATCAAAAACTGAAAAATTGGGCGTGCAAAATTATTCAGCCCCTTTACTTTCAGTGCAGCAAACTCTCTCCAGAAGTTCAGTGAGGATCTCTGAATGATCCAATGTTGACCTAAATGACTAATGATGATAAATACAATCCACCTGTGTGTAATCAAGTCTCCGTATAAATGCACCTGCACTGTGATAGTCTCAGAGGTCCGTTAAAAGCGCAGAGAGCATCATGAAGAACAATTAACACACCAGGCAGGTCCGAGATACTGTTGTGAAGAAGTTTAAAGCCGGATTTGGATACAAAAAGATTTCCCAAGCTTTAAACATCCCAAGGAGCACTGTGCAAGCGATAATATTGAAATGGAAGGAGTATCAGACCACTGCAAATCTACCAAGACCTGGCCGTCCCTCAACTTTCAGCTCATACAAGGAGAAGACTGATCAGAGATGCAGCCAAGAGGCCCATGATCACTCTGGATGAACTGCAGAGATCTACAGCTGAGGTGGGAGACTCTGTCCATAGGACAACAATCAGTCGTATATTGCACAAATCTGGCCTTTATGGAAGAGTGGCAAGAAGAAAGCCATTTCTTAAAGATATCCATAAAAAGTGTCATTTAAAGTTTGCCACAAGCCACCTGGGAGACACACCAAACATGTGGAAGAAGGTGCTCTGGTCAGATGAAACCAAAATTTAACTTTTTGGCAACAATGCAAGACGTTATGTTTGGCGTAAAAGCAACACAGCGCAACACCCTGAACACACCATCCCCACTGTCAAACATGGTGGTGGCAGCATCATGGTTTGGGCCTGCTTTTCTTCAGCAGGGACAGGGAAGATGGTTAAAATTGATGGGAAGATGGATGGAGCCAAATACAGGACCATTTTGGAAGAAAACCTGATGGTGTCTGCAAAAGACTTGTCTTCCAACAAGACAATGATCCAAAACATAAAGCAAAATCTACAATGGAATGGTTCAAAAATAAACATATCCAGGTGTTAGAATGGCCAAGTCAAAGTCCAGACCTGAATCCAATCGAGAATCTGTGGAAAGAACTGAAAACTGCTGTTCACAAATGCTCTCCATCCAACCTCACTGAGCTCGAGCTGTTTTGCAAGGAGGAATGGGAAAAAATGTCAGTCTCTCGATGTGCAAAACTGATAGAGACATACCCCAAGCGACTTACAGCTGTAATCGCAGCAAAAGGTGGCGCTACAAAGTATTAACTTAAGGGGGCTGAATAATTTTGCACGCACAATTTTTCAGTTTTTGATTTGTTAAAAAAGTTTGAAATATCCAATAAATGTCGTTCCACTTCATGATTGTGTCCCACTTGTTGTTGATTCTTCACAAAAAAATACAGTTTTATCTTTATGTTTGAAGCCTGAAATGTGGCAAAAGGTTGCAAAGTTCAAGGGGGCCGAATACTTTCGCAATGCACTGTATATTTGGGACGGTCAGATGGCCACAGGTGGATTTCACATGTCAAACCTCATGACAAATGGCTTTTTAGGAAACGATAAACATTTTATGGAATCTAAATTGAAATTCTATATTTTCCCATGTTTTTTTCAGGTCCCCTTCCTGATCCTGAAGACTGGCTGTCCGACCCAACGGGTAGTGAAACCACCTACCTCCCAGACTGCAATCAGGAACATTCGGGAATCTGCAACATCTCCAACACCTGGGCACCGCCCACCACCTCTGACGTCCTCCCCACCGCTAACACCCCCTCCACCAACCAATCAAATAACCCCTTCCTGATTCCGGCCCGGCCCATGTTCGTATCCCTGCATTCTGATTGGAACAGCGCCATGGCCGCCTGGGGATTAGCCTGGGATGCACACGTGTACGGTCTGGGCTCCATCTTCGCCATGGTGACCCTGGCCTCGGCGCTCAACCTGCTGTGCCTGCCCCTGCACTGCCCTTCCGGCTGTGGCTACTTCGCCCTGGTCAGCGTCTTCCTCCTGGCTGCAGGGTGTACCAGGGCTTTCTCCCTCCTCTACGATGCATACGGCCACCAGGACCGGCTGCCCTCCACCGAGGCCTCCCTGCTGCTCTACGAAGCCCCGTTCCCCTGCCTGACTGCAGCCTTCGGCCTGGTCTTCCTGCTCCTCTCTATGCGCTCCAGGATGCAGCTATCCTACTCAGCCTTCCAGAGACCCTGTTTCCTGGCCTGTCTGGTGTTGCTGCACTTCGCAGCAGCTTTTGGTCCTGTAGCACTGCTGAGGCTCTACCAGAGGAGGGCACCCTTCTGCCTCTTCATCTCGCTCATCTCCCGGGGAACGTTTGTGGCGCTGGTTTCTTTTCTATCGGTCGCCTATTTTGTGTTTTTCTGCTACGTACGGGCGGACTCAAAGCACATTTACCACCTGAATAACACCTCGCCCACGCCAGCTGAGCGATACAACCGCTGTCCGTTCGCAGAGAGCAGGGACTGGGACCGTGCGGCTGCGACAGTGTGCCTTTCAGCTCTGTTCTGCCTGGCATGCGCCGGGCTGCAGCTGTACGCCATGCTCCACTCTCTGGGGCTCGCCGGAGGAGCAGATGTGTTCCGCCCCTGGCCTTGGTGGACCTTCCAGCTCAGCTGCAGGGTTTGTGAGGCCGGAGTTTGTCTCACCCTAGCTCTGGTGGTGGCCCAGCCAATCTACTGCTCTGACCACCTTCCCCAGCCTGGAAGCTGCTGGACGGAGCTGCTGGCGATTAAGTCGCCCATTATGCCGGGAACCTACCAGTGGACCCTGAGCCAGCAGGAGAAGCTGGCCATCTGCGACATTGGGCACGGGGAGACAGAGTGCCTACCCCTCTACACGCTGATGGATGAAAGGCTAGGCAGCAGCTTGAACGGCCTGGATCTCCTGTACCACAGCAACCGGGCCTTGGCTTACAGAGACCTGGACCTGAATTTGGATCTGCCTGGCTCCAGCAAGCCCGAGGACAGGTGTGGTGGAGAGGCGTCCGGGGGTTCCTCCTTCACCAGCGACTCCACGGCTGACCTGCGGCCGCCATCGCCCATCAACCTGCGCCGTAGTATTGATGAGGCACTCTTCAGCGAGGACCTCTTTCCCATAAGCCTCTTCAGACCGTCCATACCCTTTTGCTGCAGTGACCTGTCACTCAACATCCCCTACTCCACGTCCACCCTGCCCAATAGTGGCCAGGTGCTTCGAGAGACCCTCTCAGCTGACCCAGGCCTGTACCGGACGACCTCCTGCGTGGAGATGGCCCCTCCTCCCCCAACCCCTCTACCAAACCGACCTATGGCAGGCGACACCATCCTGGGTGCTCCACCATCTCCCTCCCTGTCCTCCAACTCCTCTTCCCCAGAACGCTGGAGGGGAAGTTCCTCCTCCTGCTCCCTGTACAGACCCTCATTAGGGGGGTCCTCTCTGGTCCTCTGTTCCAGCCCAGAGGGGCACGCCCAACCCCCATCCCTAGGCGGCAGCTCAAGCCGCATTACAGCCTCCAGCCACCAGGGCTCACACATGCAGAGATACTATCGCACACTGGGGTCAGCCTCACAGGAGAGTCTTGACCTAGAGTCTGAAGCGGACCGGTCCGTACAAGAGGAGTTCATCAATGTCTGCAGACAGATTGATGCGATGAGCATCTGCAGTGAGACAATTGACCTGTAGGCAGAGCTCTCAACAGTCAAGGGCTAAAGACTGAGGACTGGACTGAAATAAGGTGTTGTGAAGAAGGATTCAAGATGGCGTCACGATCTGTAAGGAGCAACGAGCGGTTTGATTCATCAGGCTAGCCTTCATTGTCAAGAAAGGTAAAACAGTGCGTAAATGAACTGAGGGTTTGTTTCAGAATGTTGACAAGAGTCTTAAGTGCCACATGCCAAGGGGAAATTTGTGACATTTTTTTCCACATTTGCTATTGAATGATGAAGTTTGATACGTTAATAAAAGTTGCGTTTTCCTGTGCATTTCAAGAGGGGCACAGGAAAGCAAAATACATTTGTACAAAACGTTTTGCATTCAAATAAATAATACTGTGATTGAAATAAGCACTTAATAAACGACTACTGAAATCTTGTTTTAATATTTTAGCATACTCTTATCCAGATTGTGAGTGCATACATTCTCATACTTTTTTTCCTTCTCCATACTGGTCCTCTGTTGGAATCAAACCCTGGTGTTGCCAGCACCATGCTCTACCAACTGAGCTACACGGGACTGTACTTTACATTTTCATAGTGTAAAATTGTTATTCAATGCCAAGTTGTTTCAATTCAGTCAAATATATTGTGTTTGTGAGCCTCTACATGAAGAATTAGACATGTTAGAGATGTGCTTTAAGATCCATCCAATAAAGGAAAGCTTGATTTGAACTAAAGGCAACATTGTAGCGGAGCAGCAGTGAACTATACTGGTAGGATAGCACCGATACTATTGTGCTTTAACTTCGGACTGACACACAGTACATTTTATATGAAGCCGCTTGATATTTTATTAATGTTTAAAAAATATTTTACTCAAAACATGATTAAATAAAGAGAAATGTCAACAATTAAGTGTGCATGTTTTGTTTTCACCAAGTTTCAGGTCATGTAGTTCAGGTATCTTCTATAGTTACATTTGGGGATGTTATATTTGACAATGCAATATTATTTTTGCACCAGTTGGCTGTACATGCCCCAAAACACCAGTATTTTTACTTCATAGTTTGATCTCCATCTTTTTAAATTAGGTAGACAGTTTGTATCCAACAATTTTACTTCCACGACTGACCAAAACTCATGACTCTTGTCCCTCTGCAGCAGACACATGGTGAGAAATATGTTTGGAACATTGAATCACAATACATATAGAATCGTAATACATATCGTATCAGCACACAAGTATCGTGATAATATATTGTATCCTGAGGTCCCTGGGAATTCCCAGCCTTAATAACAACCCACAAATCAACATATTTGGACTTTTATTGTTTTACAGCATTAGGGACCGGTTTCTGTTGTAATCCCATTGTAAACAAGGCCTGTTTCATAGTCAGTGGAGATTCTCATAACTAAAGGTGGGAGACTGCAAACAACCATTTCAAACAGGATACAGGTATATAATTCTCCATACATCTTCATGTACATATTTACTTAATATTCATGTCAACTGTAAGAGTACTGATAGTCAAGTGAGGTCCCGGTAGGGCAAAGTACATTAGCACAAAACGGAAAGAAAGTCACTCCTACAGCTTCGAGACATCCTAAAAAAAACATCTGGCAAAAAGAACAGTTTACGAAAAACGTTAGAAAATCTATTCCTACACAAGCTGAATGATATAGATACGGTATCTCAGTGAGAAAGGGGGTGAGGAGGATGTATAGCGCCATGCACATACAACACAGTTCTTACGGGAATTTAAGACTTTCCGTCGTGACAACCCCCATTTCAAGGCATATCTCTGGTAATCAGAGCAGGTCAAAGCTGCTAGCAATTGGTGCCACAATCTGGGACAGGGGTGGAGCGAGGGACTACATTGCTGGCGATTCGTAGCTTTAAATTTGGGCTTTTAGTATTAATAACACTACAGTGTAACAGAGAGCATGTTGATACATTTGGCAGTATGTAGGGAATTAGAAAAAAGCGGAATATAAATAGAGCCATGTTGAGGCTTTAAAAAACTAAAAAGCCTACATATCAAAACCCTTCATGCTCCTTCGAGCCCCTGGGACTTTCTTCAGCAGAGATCGTCAACTAGATTCAGCCACGGGACGATTTCTTGGGTGGATGGGCAGGGGCCGGAACATAATTACAAATCATTTGTAGACTGCAAATTGACCGCAGGAGGTCCAAACAGATATAATATAACTTAAACAATAATTTCAAACCCTGCTTACATTTTGTATACGATGACATCTCTGTATTATCTGTAGGAATACTTGGGAACAGATATCCCAAATTAAAATCACTTGGTTCTGATTAACTGGTGTTTTTACACTCTTTTGTTCCAAGCATAATAATTATTTATTTATTTACTGTGGGGGCGGGGGCAAATGAAACAACGTGGGTCAAATTTGGCACGGGGGATGCCAGTTGGGGAACCCTGCTTTACAGCTTTTAAATCAAACAATTTTTCTTGAAACTCGTTTCCTTCCAGTCTAAAAGATTATCGTATTACCCATTGTTTACCGGCACTGTGATAGGCCACTAGTTTATTGGTTCACGTCGACTAAGGGGGGTATGACATGGCCACTACGGCGAGGGAACGTCACCTAGTCTAGAGTCCCAGCCAATGAGTCTGTCAGTTAAATCACAGTCAAAAGTTTAACAGAACAATCTACTTTTCTCAAAGCAGTTAACATATTTCTGCATAAACAGAGCTAACTACATAGATAAAGGAGGATTGCCACAATACACTTGCACACAGAGTAGCAAGACAAGTGTTTTTCCACATATATATATATATAGTTTGATTGGGATGTTTGTGGCTTCTGATGGAGGTGTCGGTACGAGCAGATCCCAGGGAATACAGAGGGGTGACAGCATGGCTCTCTCAGTTTCACCAGGAAGAGGAAGATAGCATAACAGCACCTTCTTCACTGAGTTTATCCTCACACACTCTCTCTCTCTCTCACACACACACACAATCAAATACTTCCTTCAACACGCTCTCACACACACCAAGGGGACCGGTATTCTGGGAGGGGGTTATGGTGAAAACCCTGATGTTCCGCTTCGTAAGTGCAAAATCCTATGTTTCCCAGGTGATGGTGTTTGTTTTGCAGGTGTTCCCCCCCAGACCTCTCCCGTGGGGTGTGTGGGGAGTCGGCAGGGAGAGTGATGAGGTGGGTGTCAGATGTGGCGGTTACGTTTGGTCACAACGGGGGTGGGGGCGTCGGGGGCGGCCCTAGTCCGCTTCTTTCTGGCCCCTCCATCAGTAAAGTCGTTTCTCGTAACTGCAGAGAGAGAGGGCATCGTGAAAACACAATGATACCATCAATCAGTTAACGATAATCAATAATATAACCACACAAAACAATTCCTATCACCTGCTCTAAAACACACAGAACAATTCCTATTACCTGCCCTAAAACACACAGAACAATTCCTATTACCTGCCCTAAAACACACAGAACAATTCCTATTACCTGCCCTAAAACACACAGAACAATTCCTATTACCTGCTCTAAAACACACAGAACAATTCCTATTACCTGCCCTAAAACACACAGAACAATTCCTATTACCTGCTCTAAAACACACAGAACAATTCCTATTACCTGCCCTAAAACACACAGAACAATTCCTATTACCTGCCCTAAAACACACAGAACAATTCCTATTACCTGCCCTTAAACACATGAAACAATTCCTATTACCTGCTCTAAAACACACAGAACAATTCCTATCACCTGCCCTAAAACACATAGGAATTGTTCTATCACCTGCCCTAAAACACACAAAATAACTCCTATTACCTGCCCTAAAACAACCGGATAGAACTTATCAATGACCCTTTCTTACTGCATCAGCTATCAATCTGTCTAAGCAATAAGATACTGATTCAATTATAAAACAAAGATTGACAAATCCCATTCAATCCCCCATCATCTTGCCAGTATACTTATTACAGGGTTATCTGCCCTATGGATAACTGGGGAAGGAGAGGATGGAAGGAGGCTAGTGGACAGAGAGAGGAGACAAAGCTTCCCATAATTCATCCCCATTCAAAGATGAAATACGTAATGGCGAGCACCCCTCCTCCCACTAACAAGATAATAGTCTGAAGGGGAACGTCACATCGCCATATTAGCCGTCCTTATAGGCTAACTGCCAGATTCAAACATCAAGATGGGAAGCACTTATCTAAAGGTAAGATTTACATTTCCCACCTGGATCATTTAAATCAACAAAATCAAACTTAGCCTTTCAATTTAGAAACAAGGGGAGAGTTGTTCTACATGCAAATGGAGATGTGGGGCCCACCACTAGGACACACCCTTCACTTCACAGGTCTATGTACGTGTACTTACATGGAACAACAGAACATCTATGGTGAAAGACAGAGAAAGAGGACTGATGTCTGAGAAAGAGGCAACACTATCAGTCGTAGAAAAGTCATGGCTATCTACTGCTACACACACATTTCAATTCCACTGTGTGTGTGTGTGTGTGTGTGTGTGTGGGGGGGGAGACAGAGTCCAACGTACGAGTGAAGCCCATGGACTCCTCCTTCCACCTGAGCAGACGTGGTCCTCTTCTCAAACTTCAGCTCTCCAGAGTACATCATGGAGCTGTGGAAAACAACACAATATCAGAGATCACTCAGTCACACACACACACTACTATCAGAGATCACACACACTGGTCCCCTCTACCTCACACACAACTCACCGTAGAACAGAGAGACTCTTGGCGCCGATGTCCTGACAGCCATGTTGGATGCCAGCGATCAGGTAGGGGATAAACTTGTGGATGGAGCCCTTGTCCTGAACAGAGCCGGACACACCCTGAGCCACCTTCACCTTGTCCCCTTCACTGTAGAATCAGCCAGTCAGAACACAGAGACGGGTTAGACACTGCTGTAGAATCAGCCAGTCAGAACACAGAGACGGGTTAGACACTGCTGTAGAATCAGCCAGTCAGAACACAGAGACGGGTTAGACACTGCTGTGGATTCAGCCAGTCAGAACACAGAGACGGGTTAGACACTGCTGTGGAATCAGCTAGTCAGAACACAGAGACGGGTTAGACACTGCTGTGGAATCAGCCAGTCAGAACACAGAGACGGGTTAGACACTGCTGTGGAATCAGCCAGTCAGAACACAGAGACGGGTTAGACACTGCTGTGGAATCAGCCAGTCAGAACACAGAGACGGGTTAGACACTGCTGTGGAATCAGTCAGAACACAGAGACGGGTTAGACACTGCTGTGGAATCAGCCAGTCAGAACACAGAGACGGGTTAGACACTGCTATGGAATCAGCCAGTCAGAACACAGAGACGGGTTAGACACTGCTGTGGAATCAGCCAGTCAGAACACAGAGACGGGTTAGACACTGCTGTGGAATCAGCCAGTCAGAACACAGATGGGTTAGACACTGCTGTGGAATCAGTCAGTCAGAACACAGACGGGTTAGACACTGCTGTGGAATCAGCCAGTCAGAACACAGAGTCGGGTTAGACACTGCTGTGGAATCAGCCAGTCAGAACACAGAGACGGGTTAGACACTGCTGTGGAATCAGCTAGTCAGAACACAGATGGGTTAGACACTGCTGTGGAATCAGCCAGTCAGAACACAGAGACGGGTTAGACACTGCTGTGGAATCAGCTAGTCAGAACACAGATGGGTTAGACACTGCTGTGGAATCAGCTAGTCAGAACACAGATGGGTTAGACACTGCTGTGGAATCAGCCAGTCAGAACACAGAGACGGTTTAGACACTGCTGTAGAATCAGCCAGTCAGAACACAGATGGGTTAGACACTGCTGATGGACAGCGAAATTCTCAAATGAGAGCAGCTTAAACCCAGGAAAGTTGGCATCATTTGTTTTGAGAAAATGACATTTGTCATATATTGTATTACAATGTGAACCGTCTGAATGAAGGACAAACCAATAAAATACATGTATATAATCAGACATAAAATATTAATTTCATTCAACAGCGATTAACAGCAACTGTTGATGTGCAACAACTTTGTTTACCTGGTCTTCATTCCAACCCTCCTATGAATTCTAGTAGTGTCTGATCAAGAGTTAGTCCCAAATGGCACCCTATTCCCTATGGCCCCTGGTCAGAAGTAGTGCACTATACAGGCCAGGGAATAGGATGTGATTTGGGCTGCAGCTCTAGTGTGTGATGTCCTCCCTACCTGAAGTAGCGTTTCTGGCTGCTGGTGCTCTTCTCCATGGCGTCCAGAGAGCCCATGCCGCGGTACTTCTTCAGCCGCACGCCGTCCGAGAAGAAGTACTCCCCCGGAGCCTCCGTGGTCGCCGCTAGCAACGAGCCCATCATCACTGGGGAGGGGCGGAAGAGGTCATAACCAACCAAGGTCATTGGTTGGTAAGCATTTATCCAACTAATTGTCTGTACGGCTAGTTTTTGTTACATCGATTAGCTTCACATTGGCTTTACATTAGCTTTGATTACCATCAATCAGCTTTGAATGAATTAGAGGAATAGACATGAGATCAACAGTGGATTAGAGGAATTGGCGTGAGATCAACAGTGGATTAGAAGAATAGACGTGAGATCAACAGTGGATTAGAGGAATAGACGTGAGATCAACAGTGGATTAGAAGAATAGACGTGAGATCAACAGTGGATTAGAGGAATAGACGTGAGATCAACAGTGGATTAGAGGAATAGACGTGAGATCAACAGTGGATTAGAGGAATAGACATGAGATCAACAGTGGATTAGAAGAATAGACGTGAGATCAACAGTGGATTAGAAGAATAGACGTGAGATCAACAGTGGATTAGAGGAATAGACGTGAGATCAACAGTGGATTAGAAGAATAGACGTGAGATCAACAGTGGATTAGAGGAATAGACGTGAGATCAACAGTGGATTAGAGGAATAGACGTTAGATCAACAGTGGATTAGAGGAATAGACGTGAGATCAACAGTGGATTAGAGGAATAGACGTGGGATCAACAGTGGATTAGAGGAATAGACATGAGATCAACAGTGGATTAGAGGAATAGACATGAGATCAACAGTGGATTAGAGGAATAGACATGAGATCAACAGTGGATTAGAAGAATAGACGTGAGATCAACAGTGGATTAGAGGAATAGACATGAGATCAACAGTGGATTAGAAGAATAGACGTGAGATCAACAGTGGATTAGAGGAATAGACGTAAGATCAACAGTGGATTAGAGGAATAGACGTGAGATCAACAGTGGATTAGAGGAATAGACGTGAGATCAACAGTGGGAAACAGAAAACTAGCCCAAAGACATCAAGATACTGTAATACTATAGACCTGGGCTGTTCAATTCTGTTCCTGAAGGTCTGAAAAACTTCTGGTTTCTGGTTCTACCTGGTAGTTAATTGCACTCACTTGGTGTCCCAGGTCTGAATTAGTCCCTGATTAGAAGGCGAGGATGAAAACCAGAAGTGTTTGGGCCCTCCAGGACCGACATTGGACAGCCCTGCTATACACCTATTTTAGCCTATGAAATGAACCACATTGACCTAGTGCATGCTATAAAAGGGGTTAATGGAGGATTAAGCTAATGAATGAATGAATGAATGAATGAATGGGTGAATAAGTGACAACAGAAGAGTGAATGATAATGAATGCATGACAATGAAAGAGAATGAATGACTATGAAAGAGTGAACGCATGAATTAACAAGTGAATGAAAGGTACCTGTGGATGCCCCGAGTGAGAGAGCCTTGACCACGTGACCCACGGTCTGAATGCCACCGTCTGCGATGACTGGCACACCGAAACGTCTAGCATACTCTGCCACCTTATACACCGAGGTGCCCTGAGGCCGCCCGCACGCCATCACTACGGGAGACGGAGACAGGAAATGCGTCACCTTACCATGGTAACATATCCTATGACCGGTGTAGTCAGGCGGTGTTCGGTTGGGCCCGATGGATGGATGTATTTTTTTACAGAAGTAATATCAGAATCAAGGTGTTCAGTTAAAAAATAAACAGATTGAATATGTTCTTCCAATAAGGATGTTTGTTTTGCGCTTGAAAAACGTTTGCCATTATTTGCTGAACGTAATGCTGTGGAGAAAGTCGTCGCCACGGTAACCAAGAGCAGAGCCTTCATAAATCACCACGGCGACAGAGACTAGCAACCAGCGTAGCATCTTGGTTGGTTACTCGCTGCTCTGATCCTTCTCCAGTTTTGCTGTGTAGCTTCAGCGGTTGACCTATACATTAGAACTGATCCAAAGCCAGCTGCTATGGGTAGAGAATCCTATGCGAATTATCACATTTCTATTTAACATCACTACACTCATATATCATAACATTTAGACGTAATACTACAATTCCAAATCGCACGCAATGTGTAGCATTCTGGGTTGGGTCAATTCCATTTCAATTCCGCAAGTGGGTTGAAATATAAAACCAGCAACAGTCCTCTCCTGCATTCAGATGTGAATTGATCCTGTAAGGTTGATAGTATCAGGGGGTGGGGTCACTACCTTCCTGGGTGATACAGATGGAGCCACAGCCCATGCCCACTCTCAGAGCGTCCACTCCTGCATCAATCAGGTTCTTGGCCTGGGCTGCCGTCACCACTACAAGAGACAAAACACAACATCATCAGAAGGCAGGAAAAGAAAGGTTTAGTGTGTAAGTGTCTAATGTATTTTCCCCCCCAAGACCGATCTTGATAGCCTCTCAAAGATCTGAAACTGGATGGCTGGAAGTGTCATATAGTGATAAATCCTGTCCCAGCGCTCCACTCTCTCACCGTTCCCTCCCACCACCTGCAGCTCGCTGTACTTCTGTTTGATGTAGTTGATCATGTTGACCTGATACACAGAGTTGCCTTGTGAGGAATCCTGCAGAAACAGAGAAAACAAGTCATGTCTGCACTGCAGTGCCACGGTCTACTGCCATTTAGACCTGAAACCCAACCGTAACTCGCCCCTAACCACCATGTCCACCAAAACTGTATGACCGGGGCCTCCCGGGTGGCGCAGTGGTTAAGGGCGCTGTACTGCAGCGCCAGCTGTGCCACCAGAGACTCTGGGTTCGCGTCCAGGCTCTGTCGTAACCGGCCGCGACCAGGAGGTCCATGGGGCGACGCACAATTGGCCTAGCGTCGTCCGGAGGGTTTGGCCGGTAGGGAAATCCTTGTCTCATCGCGCACCAGCGACTCTTGTGGCGCATGACTTTCAACCTTTGTCTCTCCCGAGCCCGTACGGGAGTTGTAGCGATGAGACAAGATAGTAGCTACTAAACAATTGGATACCATGAAATTGGGGAGAAAAAGGGGTAAAATTCAAAAAAAAAAAAAACAACTGTATGACCAGCCTGATCACCCCTAACCACCATGTCCACCAAAACTGTATGATCAACCCCTAACCCAACCCTCCCATCTACCGTAATCTAAACCCCATCTGGATCCTAACCATAACCATAACCCCAACCTCAAACCCACCAGTACGACCACGTCGACCCCAGCCTGCATCAGTAGGTCCAGTCTGTACTTGTCGTCGTCCCTGGTGCCGATGGCGGCTCCGCACAGCAGCTGTTTGCGAGAGTCTTTGGAGGCCAGGGGGTAGTCCCTGTTCTTCTTCAAGTCTGTCCTGGCGATGATGGATACCAGCTCATCACTGTCGTTCACGATGGGCAGCTTGCCTGGTGGGGGTGGGGGGGAAGAGAGAGCGAAGAGACTTTGTAATTCTGCCATCTAACCTCAAACAGTTCATAAATGACCTCGTACAGCAAACCAAAGACAATCTAATCAATAATAAGTTGAGGATGATACAATAGAACAATGTACCAGAAAACAGGCCACAATAGACTCCTAGAAGGACCGACTGGCTCACCTTTTTTGCTCCGCTGTAGAATGTCGTTAGCCTCTTTCAGCGTGACACCGGCTGGAGCCACCACTAGCTCCTCCCGCTTAGTCATGGCCTCCTCCAGTGGTCGGCTGTGGTCCTTCTCGGAGAGGAAGTCGATGTCTCTGGAGGTGATGATGCCCACCAGCTTGCTGCCCATCTTGCCAGTCTCGGTGACAGGGATGCCAGAGAAGCCGTGGCGAGTCTTGGCCTCGAACACGTCCCCCACCGTGTGACGCGGGCTCATTACAAGAGGGTCTGTGATGAAGCCCTGCTCAAACCTCTGGACAAACAACAAATATCTGTTAATAAACCATTGTGTCTATAGATGCACTGCAACCCATTTAATACCAATCAATATAAAATGATGCAAGTCATTAACTACAGGGTAAATGCTTTCATAGGCGTTTATGGGGTCTCACCTTAACCTTGCGGACCTCGTTGGCTTGGAATTCAGGGGTGCAGTTGTGATGGATGAGGCCGATGCCTCCCATGAGCTAAAGGCATTAAAAAACACCCGACAAATAAAAAACCCTTTTGGGAGAAGGAATACTGTTTATGGTACGTTTCCCCCCAGCAACACAAAACCCTTTTTGGAGAAGGAATACTGTTTATGGTACGTTTCCCCCCAGCAACACAAAACCCTTTTGGGAGAAGGAATACTGTTTATGGTACGTTTCCCCCCAGCAACACAAAACCCTTTTGGGAGAAGGAATACTGTTTATGGTACGTTTCCCCCCAGCAACACAAAACCCTTTTGAGAGCCAGAATACTGTTTATGGTACGTTTCCCCCCAGCAACACAAAACCCTTTTGGGAGAAGGAATACTGTTTATGGTACGTTTCCCCCCAGCAACACAAAACCCTTTTGGGAGAAGGAATACTGTTTATGGTACGTTTCCCCCCAGCAACACAAAACCCTTTTGGGAGAAGGAATACTGTTTATGGTACGTTTCCCCCCAGCAACACAAAACCCTTTTGAGAGAAGGAATACTGTTTATGGTACGTTTCCCCCCAGCAACACAAAACCCTTTTGAGAGCCAGAATACTGTTTATGGTACGTTTCCCCCCAGCAACACAAAACCCTTTTGGGAGACGGAATACTGTTTATGGTACGTTTCCCCCCAGCAACACAAAACCCTTTTGGGAGAAGGAATACTGTTTATGGTACGTTTCCCCCCAGCAACACAAAACCCTTTTGGGAGACGGAATACTGTTTATGGTACGTTTCCCCCCAGCAACACAAAACCCTTTTGGGAGAAGGAATACTGTTTATGGTATGTTCCCCCCCAGCAACACAAAACCCTTTTGGGAGAAGGAATACTGTTTATGGTACGTTTCCCCCCAGCAACACAAAACACTTCGATTGGGGCAGATGTGGAAAGCGCACAGTAATTTCTAGCATAGAGGACACACATATATTTTTTACTGGCTCGCATGTCAGGCTGCAAGGTCTCACCGCCATGGCGATGGCCATCGATGACTCTGTGACTGTGTCCATGGGGGAGGAGATGAGAGGCGTCTTCAGGGTGATCTTCCTGGTCAGGGCAGAGGTCAGGTCCTGGTGGAGAAAGTAAGGAGGACATCTTGGCTCAATAACCCACAACATGTTCAGGAAATCAGTCACTCAGCACACTAGATGATATTAAATCAAATCAAAGTTAATTTGTCACGTGTGCTGAATACAACAGGTGTAGTAGACCTTACAGTGAAATGCATACTTACAAGCTCTAACCAATAGTGCAAAAAAGGTATTAGGTGAACAATTGGTAGGTAAAGTTATAAAACAGTAAAAAGACAGGCTATATACAGTAGTGAGGCTATATACAGTAGCGAGGCTACATACAGACACCAGTTAGTCAGGCTGATTGAGGTAGTATGTACATGTAGATATGGTTAAAGTTACTATGCATATATGATGAACAGAGAGTAGCAGTAGTGTAAAAGAGTGGGACACAATGCAGATAGCCCGGTTAGCCACTATGCAGGAGCACTGATTGGTCAGCCCATTTGAGGTATTACAATCTGTTGCAGTGAGTGTAAATGTCCACACAGGAAATATACTCAATATTATTCATTTCTAATACAGAGGGTAAGTCATTTACTTCATGAAGAAAAGAGAACCTTGACCATCCTTGCTTGTTGCTTTCTCAGTTGTCCACTAGGGGGCAGACATGCTCCAACAAGCAAGTTTGTCCTGTGGATTGGCCTAAGGAAAATGGCAGCTTTTGGTCAAGGATCAGAAGCATGCTTTCCATGGCTGACTGGACGATGAGTCTCAAAGTCTCAGACGAGAGTTGCAACAGCAAGTAAAGAACATGCAACTGGAAAGCAGACATCGCCATCTGGCCTAAATGTAAATTATCAGGTGCTACATTTTATATGGGCTCCCGAATGGCGCAGCTGCATCACATCCGGCAGTGATTGGGAGTCCCATAGGGCGGCGCACAATTGGCCCAGCAACGTCTGGGTTCGGCCAGGCTAGGCAGTCATTGTAAATAATAATTTGTTCTTAACTGACTTGCCTAGTTAAATAAAATAAAAATATATATTTCTTTTTAATCTGTCATCAGAGAGACAAGACCGATGTTGCTTTGACTAAACTGATGCATGTGACTGAGGGGACCCAAGTCTTTCTGGAGATGTTTTGCACAATCAGGCTGTGTGACCTTGTTAGAAACTATCTGCCAACACACTGGGAAAGTTCCCTTTTATAAAATAAAACAATCACGGCCACTTCCACAGTCTTCTCAGCTGGGAGGGAAAACATGGCATTCCTCACCCATGAGAAAACCAGAGTGTGCATTTTATGACGTTAAGAGCTTCCCTCCCTTATCTTTGGCAAATATAAACTACCATACCAACTATTGTGTTTCTGAAATGGGGGGGGTGAAGAAAAAGACTGGACACTGGCAGCCATTTTGTTAGCTCAACTGCACCACCCTGCCAAATTCTACAAAGGGCTAACCTTTAAAATGGAGAGACCACCTCTGCACATGGTGTGACCAGCAATAATTTCCCCATTGAAACACCAGACAGAAGCCCACCTCACACTTATAAAACATCCCTGTGTGGAAGAGGGTGGGGGGGGGGGTCTATTTTAAACTAGTCTAAACAAGTATTATCGCATGAACTTTGACTGTATTCACAGTTGAGACAGAAACACAGGCTCGTCCAAGTTACCAGAGACTGACTCCACCGTCAAGAAAATAGGCCAGGTTACAACCCTACGGAGACTACCCACAACGCCACGGCAACAACGCAGACAGGCACCTTCCACAGCAGTAAGGGCTGTGTTCTAGTCTGGACAAAAAAGGAGATTAGAGATATCAATTAGATTAAAAACTCCTGATGGACGAGAGAGAAGAGCAGGGGGATTTCACATAAAGCCTGAGATTAACGCTCACATCATCCCCTGAGAGAAGAGTGAGCAACCAACCAACCAGGCACAACCGTAAACAGAGAGAGAGAGACAGAGAGACCAGGCGTGGGAGGCCATCTTGGTAAAAAATAGGGTGGCTAGGAGGTTAGGGATGACGAAAGAAGCTGGGAGTAAAAATTATTTTTGGAAAATCTGCAATTACAGAATGAGGTTTTGGCTTTGAATGCAGAGGGTTGTTTTGTGCATCTGTGTGGACACAGCATACTGTAAAGAGGCTTTGGTTTCAGAAGTGGCTCTGGCAAGGAGTGTCTGCTGAAATAATAAGGAATGTGTAGGAAGCAATACTGCTCCCACTTGGTGCACCCATAGTCATTATCCTTGTAGTTTTCAGAGATCTGGAAGAACCAGTCTGGGACGGCCTAGTGGTTAGAGCGTAGGGCCAGTAACCAGCAGGTAGCCTAGTGGTTAGAGCGTAGGGCCAGTAACCAGCAGGTAGCCTAGTGGTTAGAGCGTTGGGCCAGTAACCAGCAGGTAGCCTAGTGGTTAGAGCGTTGGGCCAGTAACCAGCAGGTAGCCTAGTGGTTAGAGCGTTGGGCCAGTAACCAGCAGGTAGCCTAGTGGTTAGAGCGTTGGGCCAGTAACCAGCAGGTAGCCTAGTGGTTAGAGCGTTGGGCCAGTAACCAGCAGGTAGCCTAGTGGTTAGAGCATAGGGCCAGTAACCAGCAGGTAGCCTAGTGGTTAGAGCGTTGGGCCAGTAACCAGCAGGTAGCCTAGTGGTTAGAGCGTTGGGTCAGTAACCAGCAGGTAGCCTAGTGGTTAGAGCGTTGGGCCAGTAACGAGCAGGTAGCCTAGTGGTTAGAGCACTGGGCCAGTAACCAGCAGGTAGCCTAGTGGTTAGAGCGTTGGGCTAGTAACCAGCAGGTAGCCTAGTGGTTAGAGCGTTGGGCCAGTAACCAGCAGGTAGCCTAGTGGTTAGAGTGTTGGGCCAGTAACCAGCAGGTAGCCTAGTGGTTAGAGCATTGGGCTAGTGGTTAGAGCGTTGGGCCAGTAACCGAAAGGTTGCTGTATCGAATCCCTGAGCTGACAAGGTAAAAATGGGTTGTTTTTTATTTAGTAGTTCTGCCCCTGAACAAGGCAGTTAACCCACTGTTCCCAGGTAGGCCATCATTGTAAATAAGAATTTGTTCTTAACTGACTTGCCTAGTTATATAAAGGTTATATGAAAAAAAAATGTAAAACTGGAGGACACTAACCAGTTCAACAGGCTAAGAGCAGCCTTCAACGTATGGCTTGTAACCTACCCATTACTCTACCCCATTACTCTACCCCATTACTCTGAACACTTAAGAGGAATGGGCTAGGGAAGAGGGTCTCAGAACAAAGTGGAATTGAGCCCATGAACAGAACAGTAGGCTGAAGCTAGGTCGAAGGGTAGCCTGTAGCTCAAAACCTATATTGAATTGTCTTAGCTTTCTGGAAGGTCTTGACAGTCAGAGAAGAGAGGACTACTCACCACATCGTCCGAGGCAAAATCAATGAAGCCCGGCAGAATCAGGAAGTCGCTGAAAGACAGACAGAGCAAGAGGTCAGGAGTCAAGGTTCACAGGTAGTCATGGCTAAAGAAAGATGGCTTAAGACAAGAGGACTACAATATTCATAGTGCAGTGCAATGCAACTGCCAGCCAACTGGTGACAGTGGGTCAGAAGTGGCCTATTATAAACCCCTCACCCCACCCAATTTCAACGTTTACAAGTACCTCCACCATGTTGGAGTTGGGTCCAAAGCAGGAAGTGTTGAAAGCCAAAAGGGGAATATGTGCAAATTAGCCCCTAGAACTGCTTCTTCGACCGAGCCTGGTAACGACATAGGGGAAACTAGTGCTCGCAATGGTTGAGGAGTCTGACCCGAAAGTTGCCTGTTGTATAAATTTGAATAAACTAAAACTACAAGTGAGTTTGCGTTAAGAACTAATAGAAAATGTCTTGATCCCAAAAATTGTACGTTCATAAGTTCGCCCTCTAGTGATCGCTGATCAAGCTGCCCCTTCCCTTTGCCTTGTACTCTAGTCTAAAGAGAAACACTGTCTCACCCTGTTCGTCCAGTGCTTGACAAAAGCATATGGGGTTCAACTTCATTTCTTAGACTGTATGAACACAATGGCAGGCAGAGAGAGAGCGGTAGAGAGCATGAGACAGAGGGAAAAAGAAGGATGATGTGTGTTTTTCAGATGGGTGGATCTGGTGGTTTGGCAGATGGGTGTGAAAACAGACAGACTGGACAGAGAGGGAGAGACGAATAAGTGAGTCTTACAGAGAGAGATTGGGAAAAAGTGAATACCATAATAAGAGGGAGGAGTGCAGGAGAGAATGGGCTCTAAATCAGATAGAACGGGAGGAACGAGCGAGAGAAACAAAAACAGAGAGAGAGAGAGAGAGAAAGAGAGAGAGAAAGAGAGAGAATGGCCCCCTGGCCTTTATCATCCATCAGACCATTCCTCTCTCTCCTCCGCCTGTGTGGGTGAAGAGATGGGGCCTAAAATATGTCTACCAAACGGGACAGGGAGGGGTCCGGCTGCAACCGCCAGACACCTCACAAACATCAACACAGTCTGGGACAGGGAGGCAGAGGGGAAAACATCTGCCAGTATTTAAGGAAACCACAAAACTCAGCTGATTCTGGATCAGCTCGCAATAGCCAGACCTACCCCTAACCAGCATGAGCCAAATGGTAAAAGGTGTCACTGGATCAGTTGATAAGTAGCCATTTCATTTATTTCGAGTTTTTGGATTTGCCACCAATTTCCATTACAGAATACAAGTTACAGTGGTCACTTAGGTTTAACCTGTAACCTATACTTAAAACTTCTTAAGGCTAGGGGGCAGTATTTTGACATCCGGATGAAAAACGTGCCCAAAGTAAACTGCCTGTTACTCAGGCCAAGAAGCTAGGATATGCATATAGAAAACACTCTAAAGTTTCTAACACTGTTAAAATTATGTCTGTGAGTATAACATAACTTATTTGGCAGACGATACCCCGAGGACAAACCATCCAGGAAAAAACGTTGATGTCTCTCGTTTCAATGGGTTTTCTATGTGGATCTACATTTCTAAGACACTTGCTTGAAGTTCCTATCGCTTCCACTAGATGTCAGCCTTTAGAAATTGGTTGATGTTTTTCCTTTGAGAAATGAAGGAGTAGGGCTGTTCAGAACGAGGGTCAAGTCTAGTGTACTGTTGTGGTTGGGGCGCGCGACCCGAAAACTCGCTCCACTGTGTTTTCGTCCGGTATTGAACACAGTTTATCCCGTCTTAAATTTTGATTATTTACATTTAAAAATACCTAAAGTTGGATTAGGAAAGTTGTTTTAAATGTTTGGATCAAATTTACAGGTAACTATATTAGATACTTTGTAGTCATGTGTGAGTTGGAACCGGTGTTTTTCTGGATCAAACGCGCCAAATAAATGGATATTTTGGAGATATAACGACAGAATTTATCGAACAAACGGGCCATTTGTGATGTTTAATGGACATATTGGAGTGCCAACAGAAGAAGATCTTCAAAGGTAAGGCATGAATTATATCGTTATTTCTGACTTTTGTGTCGCGCCTGGCGGGCTGAAATGTGATTTTCATGTGTTTGTTTGATGGGGTGCTGTCCTCAAATAATAGCATGGTTTTCTTTCGCCGTAAAGCCTTTTTGAAATCTGACACTGTGGCTGGATTAACAAGAAGTTCATCTTTGAACCGATCTATAACACTTGTATGATTCATGAATTGTTATGAGTATTTCTGTTTTTGAATTTGGCGCGCTGCTATTTCACTGGGTTTTGTCAAATCAATCCCGTTAACGGATTGGCGTGCGAAGGGATCACTAAGAAGTTAAGTGGCCAGGTTGACCCAGAATGCAACAGAAAATATGTGGAAAATGGGATCTTGATGAGTAAGACCTAGATTAGGACTTACCTTGTGGAGATGGCACACCTAAAAGCAATGAAATTGTTTTTTGTCCAGGTTCAAATGTATGTTTTGTCCACAGGAGTAAATAATTATATACGGCATTCGAGAAGAACTAACTAGAGTGTGACTTGGCACACGTGACACATTAGGGTTTTAAATACCAAAGACAACACTGGCTACCTTTCAATATGGTGTGCATTCGAATGTTGAATGTGGACAAATGCATGATGCCATTTCGGCCACACAAGTGCTGTAGACAACCACAAACTGCCCGAGTTAGACATTATTATGACCCTTCAGCCACTAAGTAGAGAAAGTGGGTAGGTCTGATTTAGAGTGCACTTACCTGTCTAGTCTTGCATACTATTAATGTATAAATATCTATTGCCTGACAGTTCTGTTATTAAAACCGCTTCGGGCCCTAGTAATGCTGGGTGCGACTTGATTCATCTTCATTTCATGCAGACAATTTGACACAAGCCTGGATAGCACTACTTCATAACGTGGTTCTACACTTCTGCAACGGCAGTGCACTGCACATGTAGAATTATGTCACGATTGTAATCTTTTCATTTCTCGTCCCTTTGCCACGTAAGTGGATTGAGAATACATTGTCTTCTACACCAATGTCCCGGGGGAGAATTGCGTTGGAGAGATGAGGGGGCTTGAATGGGGCTAATTAGAAGCCGAGGATGATTAGGTGGCTGTGATCATAAGACATCATCATGGAATCCTCCCATGAAGCCATTGACAGAAAATGACTGCATTGATGAATACTTTATGACAGGGGTAATATATGATAATAACATGCAGCAGAATCGTCTGCTGTACTAGAAAATGTTGAGTTGCTGAAAGAATATTGATCCAGCTTGGTGAAATGGCCTTGAGACCCTGACAGAGCATCTCAGCTCACCCTGATCCAGCTTGGTGAAATGGTCTTGAGACCCTGACAGAGCATCTCAGCTCACCCTGATCCAGCTTGGTGAAATGGTCTTGAGACCCTGACAGAACATCTCAGCTCACCCTGGTCCAGCTTGGTGAAATGGTCTTGAGACCCTGACAGAGCATCTCAGCTCACCCTGATCCAGCTTGGTGAAATGGTCTTGAGACCCTGACAGAGCATCTCAGCTCACCCTGATCCAGCTTGGTGAAATGGCCTTGAGACCCTGACAGAGCATCTCAGCTCACCCTGATTCAGCTTGGTGAAATGGTCTTGAGACCCTGACAGAACATCTCAGCTCACCCTGGCGAACACTTTCATAAGGGAGCGTATATTCAGCTCCAGCGTGTTTGTGTGGACAGTAAGCCTTCCAGATTACAGCAGCAACAGGTAAGCAAACACCTCAAAGCCAGTAGGCCTTAGCCAGATGTGTTCTCACTGGATCTTTCTCAATTTATCTTGCCTTTGATTCCTTGCGTCCCGTCTCCCCGCCTCCCTCTCAAAATACATTGGAGAAGAAAGTCAGAGGGGAGTGACTTTAGACCCTCTCCTTTAATAGGGTTAAAAAGGAGCCGAGGAGATAGGGAAAGATGAATTGAGATTGAGCCACTGTCGCCATGTTTGTGAGGCAGTGGTCTGTGGTTGCCATGTTTGTGAGGCAGTGGTCTGTGGTTGCCATGTTTGTGAGGCAGTGGTCTGTGGTTGCCATGTTTGTGAGGCAGTGGTCTGTGGTTGCCATGTTTGTGAGGCAGTGGTCTGTGGTTGCCATGTTTGTGAGGCAGTTGTCTGTGGTTGCCATGTTTGTGAGGCAGTGGTCTGTGGTTGCCATGGTGGAGACAGCTGTATGATACAGGAAATACGGGCCCAGACTTCCTCTGATGTCGTCCCCCGAGACGCTCACATGACAGTACCTCGGGCTAGTCATGTGCTCTGCCTTGCCTTTAAGCAGGACGTGCTTCATTAAGGAGTGGAGGGACTCGCCGGTATCACACACACTGCCTAATCAATTAACCCCTGTGAACTAGGTCTAACTCTCCATTCAAATGTGTAATGTAAATAGTGAATACACTTATTGTGTGGATGTTGTTAAGTCTGAACCATAACATTTAGTCATTTAGCAGACGTTCTTATCCAGAGCAACTTACAGCAGCAATTAGTGTTAAACTGTAAGAAACAAAATGGTTGAGTTGTACCTGCTTGTTGTCTAAATATTGTTTGTCTCACAAACGCCACATAATCGGTTTAGAATGAACAGGGTATATCCATTTAATATATATATTTTTTCAACTTTTACCCCCTTTTTTCTCCCCAATTTCATGATATTCCATTGGTAGTTAGAGTCTTGTACGATTGCTGCAACTCCCCTACGGACTCTGTTTAGGCGAAGGTCAAGAGCCATGCGTCCTCAAACACGACCCTGCCAAGCCGCACTGCTTCTTGACACACTGCTCGCTTAACCCGGAAGCCAGCTGCACCAATGAGTCGGAGGAAAGACCGTCCAACTGGCTACCGTGTCAGCTTGCAAGCGCCCGGCTCGACAGAGCACTGCTGCACCACTTGGGAGGCCCTACGGTATCCATTTAATCTGTAACATAGGTTCCGTACTAAATGGCACCCTATTCCCTATGGTCAAAAGTAATGCACTTTGTAGGGGACAGGGTACCATTTGGGACAGAGCCACATATAGTCAGAAGACATAGGCTACAACATCAACACAAGGACGTGAATGTTACTCTATTTTAACAAGTAGGTGTTGGAAGCATTTATATAGCAGTTAGTCATTTTTGTCAAGTCCTCTAGCCAGAGGTATGTTCAAGAAGCAAAACGATGCAAAGAATTTTGGGCAACAGTCTTGGGCAAAGGGGTGAAATTAATGAAGTAGCTTGCTGTGGCAACATACCAATGCAATGACCGTCTGCCATATTGGGGCAGCCCAATGCTTCGCTTGTTGAAATCAAGTTAGTTTTAAACAGAGTGAAAGTGAATTGAGGGTTATTCAGTGAAAGTAAAAACAAGTGAATATGAAATGAGCAGATAAAGAAAGGGCCTTAGGATATGAGTGCAGTCAGATGTCATTACTAGATAGATTAGATAGTGATTGAATGTCTCAAAGAATCAAATAGCAGTTCATGCACTATGATTCTTCAGAGCAGTTCAAGATGCAGTCATATCATTACCGGAAGCAAATATCATCCTATAGTACAGATCAGGTTAATAAGCAATCAACCCCCACCACCCCTGTCCTACTCATTCATCTGTACAGATCAGGTTAATAAGCAATCATCCCCCACCACCCCTGTCCTACTCATTCATCTGTACAGATCAGGTTAATAAACAATCATCCCCCACCACCCCTGTCCTACTCATTCATCTGTACAGATCAGGTTAATAAACAATCATCCCCCACCACCCCTGTCCTACTCATTCATCTGTACAGATCAGGTTAATAAACAATCAACCCCCACCACCCCTGTCCTACTCATTCATCTGTACAGATCAGGTTAATAAACAATCATCCCCCACCACCCCTGTCCTACTCATTCATCTGTACAGATCAGGTTAATAAACAATCATCCCCCACCACCCCTGTCCTACTCATTCATCTGTACAGATCAGGTTAATAAACAATCATCCCCCACCACCCCTGTCCTACTCATTCATCTGTACAGATCAGGTTAATAAACAATCAACCCCCACCACCCCTGTCCTACTCATTCATCTGTACAGATCAGGTTAATAAACAATCAACCCCCACCACCCCTGTCCTACTCATTCATCTGTACAGATCAGGTTAATAAACAATCATCCCCCACCACCCCTGTCCTACTCATTCATCTGTACAGATCAGGTTAATAAACAATCAACCCCCACCACCCCTGTCCTACTCATTCATCTGTACAGATCAGGTTAATAAACAATCATCCCCCACCACCCCTGTCCTACTCATTCATCTGTACAGATCAGGTTAATAAACAATCATCCCCCACCACCCCTGTCCTACTCATTCATCTGTACAGATCAGGTTAATAAACAATCATCCCCCACCACCCCTGTCCTACTCATTCATCTGTACAGATCAGGTTAATAAACAATCAACCCCCACCACCCCTGTCCTACTCATTCATCTGTACAGATCAGTGTTTTTCTCAGCCAGCTAAAAATTTAAATAATACAATTGGTGACGAATGTGGTGTTTACTTCTGCCAAATTCATCAACAAGGTACTTTATTGATTCAAATCTATTTTTAATGGGACAATCATTTGCTTCCCCTATATGAACTCATCGTTTGGAGACAATAGGTTTTTACAGTATAGTGTATATAGTGTCAAAATGGTTGAAAAGTCAACCGTTTTACTCACTTGTAAGTCAACCCGTCGCCTTTAGAGCATAGCTCTTCTGCCGTTTGACCATCAGCGACAACAGACTGTTGTTGAGCAGATCTGCGATTCAAAACGTGTTGGCCATCATTACAAAGCGCCGCCCGCATATTGTCCATCATCGCTTGCGCTTAGGTTTGGACAGTTCGAGAGCGTACTTGCACAATACGGTTCTATTTGGCATTTGTATTGTGGTTGAACTAAACTTACTTGTAGGTGAGGCCGTCTCCAACGGAGAAAAGCTGTTGTGCGGAGAGTCCGTCTTCTGGGACATAGCCCGTACCACCACTGATCAGGTAATCAGCCATGCTGTCAAATGAAAAGGATGACAAGCAGGCATTAGATTGTAGACATCGTTTAAAATGTAACATCAGATGCATTTTCAAATATAACTAGCTATCAATAGATGAAGGGTTAAAAGGTGACGACGCTTTGCGCCTGTGAATGACTATTAGTGCTGAGTGATTAACCCGAAACCCAGTTGTTTTTTTTAAACAAGGCATTTCGTTCAGGTTTTTTCTGTGATATCAATGCGCATATTGTGCAGTTTCTCTAGAGACAAATGATATCAAGCCCGAACTGCTCGATGTAGTAGGGAGTTGTAGTTTCCAAAAGGCCAATATTCTACATAGTTTAGCATGGAAAATGTGGTATTTACATATAATGACCATAATCCATTGCATGCCTACTTGTCCATCTGTGTTTCTTTTAGCTTGTTATATTAAAGAGACAAGAAAGCTTGATTGAAAGGAGAGCAGTTGCTTCACGAGGTACACTACACGACCAAAAGTATGTGGACACCTGCTCGTCAAACATCTCATTCCAAAATCATGGGCATTAATACGCACACATTGCTGCTACAACAGCCTCCACTCATGAAAAACAGCCCCAGACCATTATTCATCCTCCAAACGTAACAGTTGGCACTATACATTCAGGAAGGTAGCGTTCTCCTGGCATTCGCCAAACCCAGATTCGTCCATCGGACTGCCAGATGGTGAAGCATGATTCATCATTCCAGAGTCCAATGGCAGCGAGCTTTACACCGCTGACGCTTAACATTGAGCATGGTGATCATATGCTTGTGTGCGGCTACTCGGCCATGGAAACCCATTTCATGAAGCTCCCGACGAACCGTTCTTGTGCTGACGTTGCTTCCAGAGGTAGTTTGGAACTTGGTAGTGAGTGTTGCAACCGAAGACAGCATTTTTACACACTATGCGCTTCAGCACTCCTGCTTTGTGTTCTTGTATGGCCTACCACTTCGTGGCTGATCCGGTTTTGCCCCCAGACGTTTCCACTTCACAATAACAGCACTTACAGATGACCGGGGCAGCTCTAGCAAGGCAGAAATGTAACTAACTTTTGAGATTGCATGGCTGTGTGCTCGATTGTATACACCTCTCAACAACGGGTGTGGCTAAAATAGCCGAATCCACTAACTTGAAGGTGTGTCCACATACACAAAGTATCTCTACCTGAAATTGATTGTTGTTATTCAGCAGTCAAAAAAGTATGCCTTGTTTACATTGAAGTAAACTGTCTGATTTTGTCAGACAGCAGTTCTATAGAGATGAGATGACTTGAAATGAAAGTCATCAAATAAAACAAATGTAATATTCAGAACTGAAATATTGTATTGAAGTAAAATAATGTGAATAAATGGTTAAGAGATAAGCAGTAATCATAGTCACTACCATCATGGACATTTTATTCACTGTTTCATTGTGTTGTTATTATCGAACCCGAAATCATGACTTTTTTTTAATAGTCAAACTGAAACCAAACCTACCTCACAAACACAGATCGCTGCGCACTAACGACTATGCGTTTTCAAAATGTGGATGACCCACTAACATGTATAAGAAACCTTTCTATTAGAGGGGGCATGCTGGCAAAATAAAGCCTCACGAAATTAACCCTTTCATGCACGCACGGTTGTGTAAATATCCATGCCTAAAATAGCAGAAGCACTAATGTTAGCTACATGTTTAAATAAAACACGTTGCTTTACATTTTTTCATGTATATATACACAATAAACACCAGGAAAATAGAGCACATCTTTATTGCTTGTGGTGGCTGTCCATGCGAACAAAACAGCCATCAAGCGACACTATGAGCTAATAAGTCATGTTAAACAATGATCTGTTCAGCAAAACGTTTCCTTCAAGCACATATTTATCCAGACTACCTACAGTGTTCTGGATAGCTGCTGAAAGGCAACCGTGAGCAATGCTTGTCAATACCGTAGCTAGCTAGCACTTCCTAACGTTAACCGGCTACTGTACAGCTGAGCACCTAACAATGGTTACAATGCCTTGAGCACAAAATGCATGCAGGGAGAACAAAACATGGCTATATTAACGATTAATGACGAATCTAGCCAACTGTCCACAGCCTAAGTATTTATAGATTTCCATCCATCATATTATGTATTTAACATATCGTTTGCAATGTATTTTATCACCAAAGCTGCACTATAAATTAGCCATCTATTTTCTTGCCACGCAGGTCAAAATGATCAGTGCGTTATTCAGCAGGAGCATGTGTCAGCTAGCGGTAGCCGGCTAGCAAGCTAACTAACATGTTTCAACTCATTGCTGAAGATGCTCTGTATTCTATGCAATTAGCCACCTCACCACGTTCTTAGTCTTACTTACAGTTACGTTAAGAAAATGTGACAAAAAAATAAATTCCAGCCCGTTTTCTACCTCTTGAAGCTGACCACGTTGAAGGTGTTCGGAAATGCGAACTTTCCAGCTGTAGCTAGCTAGCAAGTCCAAAATGAGCGGAAACAATGTGTGCTTTCTCTATTGTGGAGGTAACCAACCCACAATGAATTCCCCTACTACAAACTCAAGTGATGATGCGAGGCTGGTCCAAATTTGATTGCCTGTCGCTGCTACAGTGTATTCGCGTTATGAAGAAGAATATGTTCGCTGAAGCGTCGAAAATGGAAGCGTCACATCCCCTCTCCTCCCACGTGGGGCACTCATTGAATTTGGAAACGTGAGGGTAAACGTCTCAACTCAATCACAGACTTTACAGGTTAGTGAGATGATGTCCTTGTAATTTATGTAATATACCTATTATCTGCACTGCAGAGTGCAGACCATACATCTTTTGGAGGAGAAAATCATGCATTTATTCTACAGGGAAATTGGCACTATAGTCTGGCAGTGCCAATGTCCACATATTATCATTTTATAACCCACATATAACCACATAAACAGCAGGCTCTCCTACCATCCGTTTTTGGAATATTAGGCCTTGGGCTTCTATTATCAGGATCAACAAGAATCTTAAATCATTAAAATGTGTAGAAATCAACTTTTATAATGCTTATCTACTTATCAATCGAAAGTGACTTTTGTATTTTGACAAAACCCACAAATCAACTATTCTCAGATGGTTCAGTGAGGTGCAACGTTTGGTGGTATTAACTGAACAGCACCACTGTCAGATTTACAAGTCACATGCAACCAGTTACTAGTAACCAATTATACGGATGACAGTGGCATTTTCTAGTCTAGATTGACCTCAACTGACCAGTAGAGCCAGCCAGGCTACATACCTCCTTAAATAGCCTAGATCACATTTTACACATTTACAGTAGATGAGGCTACAGGTTGATGGAATTTGACCTCATTTTCTCCTTCTTATCTTATATATCATGGCCTATGACTTTCACTTTCAAATGCAGGACAGACTGTTTAAAACAGAAAGAGAGAATGGCCCCGTCCTTTATCATCTGTCGAGACCATTCAGATAATAAAAGCACAAAAGTCAATAGACCATTGGCATTCAAGCTGACGGATTTGGGAGAATCAGACTGAATTTTTTAGGCTTGGCCTATTGTACTGTATGTTGACCTGTGAATCCACAAGCATTGCGTACCGAACAGTTCCACACTCTCCCATGTCTGTGATGGTTCAGGGTTGGGAAGAGGAGCACAGACACACACACGTACACAGACATACACAGGCAGATGAAGTAGACCACCCTCACACGCACACACTTTTGTAAAAGAAGGATGGACAGCACATTGCTGTCAATACCATCAGTGGCTGACAGTGTTCACTGAGACAATTGCAACCTACCATCACGCAAGCAATGTCGCAATAAAGCAAGTTTTGTTCTTCCTTCTCACCATCGTTTCCTGGAGAGTGTGGAATTCTAACCCATGCACTCTTGATCCTGTGCATGAAATTGTGTGGTACTGCTGTAGCTGTGTGCACTCAACCAACACACAGATATTCAGAGCAAATAAAACCAAATGCATTTGTAATGGTGACTAGTGATCCACCCTGCATTAACTTAAAACAGAATTCGCCCCAAGTACATTTATCATGGGAATGGATGTACAGTGGGGCAAAAAAGTATTTAGTCAGCCACCAATTATGCAAGTTCTCCCACTTAAAAAGTTGAGAGAGGCCTGTAATTTTCATCATAGGTACACTTCAACTATGACAGACAAAATGAGAAAAAAAATCCAGAAAATCACATTGTGATTTTTTATGAATTTATTTGCAAATTATGGTGGGAAATAAGTATTTGGTCACCTACAAACAAGCAAGATTTCTGGCTCTCACAGACCTGTAACTTCTTCTTTAAGAGGCTCCTCTGTCCTGCACTCGTTACCTCGTATTAATGGCACCTGTTAGAACTTGTTATCAGTATAAAAGACACCTGTCCACAACCTCAAACAGTCACACTCCAAACTCCACTATGGCCAAGACCAAAGAGCTGTCAAAGGACACCAGAAACAAAATTGTAGACCTGCACCAGACTGGGAAGACTGAATCTGCAATAGGTAAGCAGCTTGGTTTGAAGAAATCAACTGTGGGAGCAATTATTAGGAAATGGAAGACATACAAAACCACTGATAATCTCCCTCGATCTCACCCCGTGGGGTCAAAATGATCACAAGAACGGTGAGCAAAAATCCCAGAACCACACGGGGGAACCTAGTGAATGACCTGCAGAGAGCTGGGACCAAAGTAACAAAGCCTACCATCAGTAACACACTACGCCGCCAGGGACTCAAATCCTGCAGTGCCAGACGTGTCCCCCTGCTTAAGCCAGTACATGCTTAGGCCCGTCTGAAGTTTGCTAGAGAGCATTTGGATGATCCAGAAGAAGATTGGGAGAATGTCATATGGTCAGATGAAACCAAAATATAACTTTTTGGTAAAAACTCAACTCGTCGTGTTTGGAGGACAAAGAATGCTGAGTTGCATCCAAAGAACACCATACCTACTGTGAAGCATGGGGGTGGAAACATCATGCTTTAGGGCTGTTTTTCTGCAAAGGGACCAGGACGACTGATCCGTGTAAAGGAAAGAATGAATGAGGCCATGTATTATGAGATTTTGAGTGAAAACCTTCCATCAGCAAGGGCATTGAAGATGAAACGCGGCTGGGTCTTTCAGAATGACAATGATCCCAAACACACCGCCCGGGCAACGAAGGACTGGCTTCGTAAGAAGAATTTCAAGGTCCTGGAGTGGCCTAGCCAGTCTCCAGATCTCAACCCCATAGAAAATCTTTGGAGGGAATTGAAAGTCCTTGAACAGCCCCAAAACATCACTGCTCTAGAGGAGATCTGCATGGAGGAATGGGCCAAAATACCAGCAACAGTGTGTGAAAACCTTGTGAAGACTTACAGAAAACGTTTGACCTCTGTCATTGCCAATAAAGGGTATATAACAAAGTATTGAGATAAACTTTTGTTATTGACCAAATACTTATTTTCCACCATCATTTGCTAATAAATTCATTAAAAATCCTACAATGTGATTTTCTGGATTTTTTCTCATTTTGTCTGTCATAGTTGAAGTGTACCTATGATGAAAATTACAGGCCTCTCTCATCTTTTTAAGTGGGAGAACTTGCACAATTGGTGGCTGACTAAATACTTTTTTGCCCCACTGTATATTGTCCCTTGGCCTACTCCCTGTGTGGCACTATTCCAGGAGCCCCTCTTCCAGTACTAAGCAAAGCACAGGGGGCCTTCCCAGCCTTGACAAGTACCAAGGTGATCTGGCGGGTACTGTGTCTGTGCATGAGTTCATTGCTTTAAATGTGGGTCACCCACAATATGGCTAAGAGATTCCTCTATGCACACCGGTGGCTATTTCAAGCATTGATTCAAACCCGATCCCATTAAGCTCTCCACCTGCTGCCCTAGCTGCAAGGCATAAGGGGGACCTGCCACTCCAAAAATAGCCTTGAGGCAGTTTCTGTTGTTTTGGCATCAGAGTACGCCACTGAATCATAGCTTTTCAATGTGTTTAGGGGCCGCCCTCAGAATGACTTGCCATAAACCATATAAGACACAGGCGTCCTAGAGCTTCATTATGGGCTAACAAGGAGATTTAACTTCAAGGTTATTTACAAGCCAGGCTAAACACAGGGCTATGTGGCAGTGTAAACTTATACTACTCAATGGGCTGTATTTACATATTGTAACCATGGTGAAAGCAGAGTAATGAAAAGTAGTCAAAAGAAGTGGGAGGAACTAATGCTACAGCTTGAATGCTCATTAGTCAAATATACACTGAGTGTACAACAAATTAGAAACACCTGCTCTTTCCACGACGGGCTGACCAGGTGAATCCAGGTGAAAGCTATGATCCCTTATTGATGTCACTTATTACATCCACTTCAATCAGTGTAGTTGAATGGGAGGAGACAGGTTAAATAAGGATTTCTAAGCATTAAGACATTGATTGTGTGTGTGTGCCATTCAGAGGGTGAATGGGCACGACAAAATATTTAAGTACTTTTGAACAGGGTATGCTAGTAGGTGCGAGGCCACCGGTTTGAGTGTCTCAAGAAGTGCAACGCTGCTGGGTTTTTCATGCTCAACAGTTTCCCGTGTGTATCAAGAATGGTCCACCACACAAAGGACATCCAACCAACTTGACTGTGGGAAGCATTGGAGTCAACATGGGCCAGCTTCCCTTTGGAACGCTTTTGACACCTTGTCCATGCCCCGACCAATTGAGACTGTTCCGAGGGCAAAACGGGGTGAAACTCACAGGAAGGTGCTGAGGGCAGGACAGCTCATAATAATGGCTGGAAGGGAGTAAATGGAATGGCATTAGACACATTAAAACCATGTGTTTGATATATTTGATACCATTGGCTCAAGCCAATACCATGAGCCCGTCCTCCCCAATTAGGTGCCCTGTGGTGCAACTCTAACTCAGGTTGGATTTCAACATGAGTCAGCTCCAGAGTTGCTACGCTAGTAAACTATTCTACATTTCAGCAATTATCTAAAAATATTTTTTGCCTGGCCCTTCACTAATATGTTGTTCTTTTCAAATGGATGCCAGTTTATTTCACTAAGTAATACTCTAGTACAGCTTTAACCATAATCTTGCTTTGCCCGACTCACCTCTCGGGGCCAAAGCCAGCTTGGATGCGGGTGGCGCTGTATCGCTGTGCGGCAGTCTCATGCCCGTGCCCATGCCCATGCCCATGGGGGCTGAGGCGGAAGAGGTGCTCCGCGTCTTGGGGTGAGGGGTTGGAGCTGGGACGGGGTAGCTCTGTGTCCCCTACGATCCTCCGGTAGTCCATCTGGTGGCTGTCCCGCTCTCCATCCACCCCAAAGTGTTCGTAGCCGTACCCCTCCATGTTGGGTCCAATTGCCAAGCTCTCTTGCTCCAGTTTCTCACTCTGGTCGGTGACCTCACCGTCGCCCTCTGACCCTTCTGTCGGTGACGTCCCTCAAGTGGACTCAAGTCACGTAGGGACTGGGTGTTCCTGAACCGACCTACCAGCTCAAAACAATTCCCACAGAACAGAACGAATTAGAACGATCTCAGCCAACCAACCAGACGAGTCAAAGTCGCTGAGGACCTGAGTTGGAAAAACAGAGCTACTTGTGAGAGACATAACACGTTCTCTGGTTCAACACATTCTTATCTTGGTCTCATAGCTCCAGTGTTGTCTTTACCGTCAACTTTGTTGTCGAATCCCAGGTCAGATACAAAAATACTCAGAGAGATATGAGAGAGAGAGAGAGAGATAGAGAGACAGAAAGAAGATAGTTATGTCCCTCCCTCCCCCGTCTCTGCGCAGAGTGCACCTGCAAACCAACCCACAGTGTCCGCTAGGCGTGTCAGGAGAGGGTGTCACCGTGGTAATGCTCCTGCCGAGATGGCGTCGTCGTGGAAATGATGCCGGAGAGGCTTGTCGTCGTGGTGTCGTTGCCGTCCCAACGTTCCCCTTGCCCCTGTGGGAGAACTAATGCTCACTGACCTGAAGGGAGATTGTGGTGGGAATGGGAGGAGTGAGATGGCAGAGAGAAAGGGTCCAGACTAATAGAGGGAGGGAGAGGTGGAAAGAAAGAAAGAAAGAAAGAGAATGCCTGCAGGGATAGAGGAGAAGCAGAATGGGATACTCAGTGTGTTTTTGTCCAGTCGAGTGCTGCTCTATGAATCTCTCTGCGTACAGCTTACCCCTGTTTCCTGTCAGTGGCACACGTCGCTTTCACAAAGAGGATTGGGGAATTAGAATACAGTGGGCAGGAGATACATGCAGGAGGCAGAGAGGGCACTTAAACATACTCCAAACAGACTAGCACTGTTGCAAATGTGTGTGTGTGTGTGTGGCCGTGGGACAAACCCACAGTAATATAAAAGAATTCCACAAACTGCTTGAGATAGTACCAAAGTATGGCCTTGAGGAGGATGCCTGGCTTGCCTTGGGCACAGACAGGTTCAGGGAGGTACAAACAGTGCTCACACTGCACCACAGGAGAGAGTGTAGCTAACACAAGGGTGACAGCTTCTTACATAGCTCCTGAAATACGCCTCAAATGTTCAGTACAATCTACAGTATATGCACAGTACAAACCATTCTGCTCCCAAAAACTGTGTGTGGATGGATGTACCTTTATATAGGACAGTTTGAGGCCTGCACTCTTAACATCTTCCAGACAGTGTTTTACAAGCTTACAAAATAGTATGTTAAAGCCTCATTTGACTGGAGCATGGAGCTAGCTATAGCAACAACCAAGGTAGTGGGTTCAATTCCGGCATGGGCCCCACATAATGAATACTGTATAGTAGGCCTATACCGTGCATTCAGAAAATATTCAGACCCCTTGACTTTTTCCACATTTTATTACGTTACAGCCTTATTCTGAAATGGATTCACATTTCTCCCCCTCATCAATCTACACACAATACCCCATAATTGCAAAGCAAAAACAGCATTTTAGAAATGTTTGCTAATAGAAATGGAATGATCACATTTACATAAGTATTCAGACTCTTTACTCAGTACTTTGTTGAAGCAAACTCCCTCGAGTCTTCTTGGGTATGACGCTACAAGCTTGGCAAACCTGTATTTAGAGAGTTTCTCCCATTCTTCTCTGCAGATCCTCTCAAGATCTGTCAGGTTGGATGGGGAGTGTCGCTGCACAGCTTTTTTCAGGTCTCTCCAGAGATGTTACATTGGGTTCAAGTCCGGGCTCTGGCTGGGCCACTCAAGGAAATTCAGAGACTTGTCCCGAAGCTACTCCTGTGTTGTCTTGGCTATGTGCTTAGGGTCATTGTCCTGTTGGAAGGTAAACCTTCGCCTCAGTCTGCGGTCTGGAGCAGGTTTTCATCAAGGATCTCTCTGTACTTTGCATTCATTTTTCCCTCGATCCTGACTAGTCACCCAGTCCCTCCCGCTAAAAAACATCCCCACAGCATGATGCTGCCACCACCATGCTTCACTGTAGGGATGGTGCCAGGTTTCCTCCAGACGCGAAGCTTGGCATTCAGGCCAAAGAGTTCAATCTTAATTTCTTCAGACCAGAGAATCTTGTTTCTCATGGTCTGAGAGTCTTTAGGTGCCTTTTGGCAAACTCCATGTGCCTTTTACTGAGGAGTGGCTTCTGTCCATAAAGGCCTGATTGGTGGAGTGCTACAGAGATGGTTGTCTTTCTGGAAGGTTCTCCTATCTCCACAGAGGAACTCTGGAGCTCTGTCAGAGTGACCATCGGGTTCTTGGTCATCTCCCTGACAAAGGCACTTCTCCCCCAATTGGTCAGTTTGGCCAGGTGGCCAGCTCTAGGAAGAGTCTTGGTGGTTCCAAACCTCTTCCATTTAAGAAGGACGAAGGCCACTGTGTTCTTGGGGACCTTCAACGCTGCAGACATTTTTTGCTATCCTCCCCCAGATCTGTGCCTTGACACAATCCTGTCTCGGAGCTCTGCGGACAATTCCTTCGATTTCATGGCTTGGTATTTGCTCTGATATGCCCTGTCAACTGTGAGACCTTATATATACAGGTGTGTGCCTGTCCAGATCATGTCCAATCTATTTAATATACCACAGGTGGACTCCAATCAAGTTGTAGAAACATCTCAAGGATTATCAATGGAAAAATGATGCACCTGAGCTCAATATTGAGTCTTATAGCAAAGGGTATGAATACTTATGTATTCTAGATAAGGTATTTCTGTTTTTTATTCTTTATAAATTTACAAACATTTCTAAAACCTGTTTTCGCTTTGACATTATGGGGTATTGTGTGTAGATTGATTAGGGAAAAAATGATTTAATCCATTTAGAATAAGGCTGTAACGTAACAAAATGTGGAAAAATTCTAGGGGTCTTAATACTTTCTGAATGCACTGTATATGTTGACAGAAAGTTGCAATGGGGAAAACATCTCTTAAATGGGCTCTTCTCTTCATTTTTAAAAAACAATGTCAGAGGAAGAGGCTGAGAAAGAGAAAGGGAAAGAAATAGGTACCACTGAGAAAGAGGTATCTCCCCATCACCCCTTTCTCCCACTCGAGACCTGGTGTCTGAAAGGGGTCAGGAACAGGTGACTGAGTGTTTGTGACAGTTGCTCAGACTCGAGGACGGAAAATCCTCTTATGCTGCCCATGGAGAGCATAGCAACGCCCCATCCTCGTCCGTGCTGTCAACCCCCCCCCCCAGTCAACCTCTCCATGGAACCCTCTTTTCACAGCTAGGTTAACACTGGAGCCGAAGCCTAGCGTGAGATCAGCACGCTTGTTACTCTAAACTTTTGTGGTAATCACACACTGCTATCTATGTGATATGTGTGTCAATTCAAGTTCAGATGTGCTCCTCTGTGTTGTTTACCCCCCCCCCCCCCCCATGCATGCACTGGATTACCATAATGATAATGGGTCTCATGTGCAAATGTGGAAAGGTGGTGTTGGCCGTACCCCTTTCCTGCAGTCAGTGATCAAAAGCACCCTCTTTGGTCTCATGGGTGGAATGTTATTAATTATAATTCATTATTATTATTATTTTTTAATTACAACAAAAATCCAGTGTTTTCTATGTCAAACAGTTTTGTTATATTTCAGTCTTCTGTGATTGTAATGTAGACGCTGGCAGTCGAGAAGCAGATACAACACAGGAGTAGCATCTTGACATGAAACACAAGCAATACTGCCTGGGGAAAGAACCTAATGGAGTGCCAGATAAAGGGGAGGTAATAAGTGAGGTAATGGAGTCCAGGTGTGCCTCATGATGAAGCACAGGTGCGCGTAATGATGGTTGCCAGGACCGGTGGGTAGTACACCGGGACTCCACACCAACCTTTGGGGACCACCCTTGAGGAGAGAGGAGCGGCGATGGAGCTAAAGAAGGCCGGTGGGTAGTACACCGGGACTCCACACCAACCTTTGGGGACCACCCTTGAGGAGAGAGGAGATGGAGATGGAGCTAAAGAAGACCGGTGGGTAGTACACCGGGACTCCACACCAACCTTTGGGGACCACCCTTGAGGAGAGAGGAGATGGAGATGGAGCTAAAGAAGACCGGTGGGTAGTACACCGGGACTCCACACCAACCTTTGGGGACCACCCTTGAGGAGAGAGGAGCGGCGATGGAGCTAAAGAAGACCGGTGGGTAGTACACCGGGACTCCACACCAACCTTTGGGGACCACCCTTGAGGAGAGAGGAGATGGAGATGGAGCTAAAGAAGACCGGTGGGTAGTACACCGGGACTCCACACCAACCTTTGGGGACCACCCTTGAGGAGAGAGGAGATGGAGATGGAGCTAAAGAAGACCGGTGGGTAGTACACCGGGACTCCACACCAACCTTTGGGGACCACCCTTGAGGAGAGAGGAGCGGCGATGGAGCTAAAGAAGGCCGGTGGGTAGTACACCGGGACTCCACACCAACCTTTGGGGACCACCCTTGAGGAGAGAGGAGATGGAGATGGAGCTAAAGAAGACCGGTGGGTAGTACACCGGGACTCCACACCAACCTTTGGGGACCACCCTTGAGGAGAGAGGAGATGGAGATGGAGCTAAAGAAGACCGGTGGGTAGTACACCGGGACTCCACACCAACCTTTGGGGACCACCCTTGAGGAGAGAGGAGATGGAGATGGAGCTAAAGAAGACCGGTGGGTAGTACACCGGGACTCCACACCAACCTTTGGGGACCACCCTTGGGGAGAGAGGAGATGGAGATGGAGCTAAAGAAGACCGGTGGGTAGTACACCGGGACTCCACACCAACCTTTGGGGACCACCCTTGAGGAGAGAGGAGATGGAGATGGAGCTAAAGAAGACCGGTGGGTAGTACACCGGGACTCCACACCAACCTTTGGGGACCACCCTTGGGGAGAGAGGAGATGGAGATGGAGCTAAAGAAGACCGGTGGGTAGTACACCGGGACTCCACACCAACCTTTGGGGACCACCCTTGAGGAGAGAGGAGCGACGATGGAGCTAAAGAAGGCCGGTGGGTAGTACACCGGGACTCCACACCAACCTTTGGGGACCACCCTTGAGGAGAGAGGAGCGGCGATGGAGCTAAAGCTCCTGAGGAAACGGCGTTAGAACTTCGCAAACCACAAAAAACGTTGTAACCCGTTTATTGTGGTTGGGACTGGCCATAACCTGACTGCATCTACCTTCTTGACGTCCATCTTCACTCCTTGCAGGCTGATTTGGTAGTCTAGGAAGGAGACAGCCTCCTGATGAAACTGGTACTTCTCAGCCTTGACAAACAGGTGGTTAGCCAGGAGGCGTTCCAGGAATACTTGGACGTGAGTGATGTGATCCTCCAAGGTAGCCAGGATGCCGTTGATATACACAACCACATGGCGTCTTAGCATATCCCGGAACACCTCATTGATGAATGCCTGGAACACTGACGGAGCATTGGCTAAGCCAAATGGCATCACCAAGTACTCGTAGTGACCAGACATCGTGCTAAAAGCTGTCTTCCATTCATCCCCCTCCCGGATGCGGATGAGATTGTATGCACTCCACAGGTCCAATTTGGTAAAGAACCGGGCCACACGGAGCTGTTCGATGGCACCGATGGGAGAGGGTAATGGTACTTGGTGGTGATGTCATTGAGTCCTCTTGTAATCAATACACGGGCGTAACCCTCCAACCTTCTTGGCCATGAAGAAGAAGCCTGCAGAAGTGGACATGTGGATGAAACCTTGTTGGAGCACCTTATGGATGTGCTCCTCCATGGCCTTGGTTTCAGCCACCGACAGAGGGTAGATGCGTCTGGGTGGGGGCGCAGAGCCTGCAAGCAGGTTGATGGCAAAGTCCCAGGGGCAATGAGGAGGGAGACAGGTGGAGCAGATTTAGGAAAATACCTTCCCCAGGTCCTGGTATACCTTCGGGATGTTGGGCTGAAGGGCAACCACAGGACTCTCAACTGACGTGGAACCAAAGGGGATGGGAAAGCAGGCCATTCGGCATTCGGGTGCCCAGTCCATGATTTTCATCCTCAACCATGAGATGGTGGGGTTATGGCTTTGAAACCAAGGGAGGCCGAGGATGATCTTGTGAGCTGGTGGTGAAGGGAATGTTCTCCTGATGGATGGACTCCACAGTGAGGGTGAGTGGTTCGGTGATGTGTGTGATGGTCCCGGGACCTAATGGCCGATTATTGAGGGCTTGAACATGGAAAGGAGAGGAGAGCAGGTATGAGGTGATGTTAAGAGAGGAGGCAAGAGTCTGGTCAGTAAAGTTCAACACGTCACCGGAATCCACTAATGCTGTAGAAACAAACTCTGGGAGTCGAGAAGCAGGTGCAGGTGGTAAGTTTAATATAACAAATAACTATACAACATAGGAATAGTGTATTGACATGAAACACAGAAACAATACTGCCTGGGGAAAGAACCTAATGGAGTGCCAGATAAAGGGGAGGTAATAAGTGAGGTAATGGAGTCCAGGTGTGCCTCATGATGAAGCACAGGTGTGCGTAATGATGGTTGCCAGGACCGGTGGTTAATAAACTGGCGACGTCGAACGCCAGAGGGGATTAGCGGGAATAGGCGTGACGGTGATGTATATAAAGTGTCATATTGGGATGCAAACTCAAAATGTCAACTCTATATCTGACATGGTACAGGTGTCTTCTTTTTCTTAAGCCCATATCCATGTGTGTGAGGTGTATACTTTTGTTTCAAAGTGTATGTCACTGTGTGTGACCCTGATTTAGCCCACTGCGGTAAAAGGTTATTAACCTTCTGTCTTATGTAACCATACCAAACGTAACATCTCATACTAATTTGAGTGCCCCAGATTTACATTTACTGTTACGTCCACTCTACACTGAGTATACAAAACATTAAGAACACCTTCCTAATATTGAGTTGCACCATCCCTTTTGTCCTCAGAACAGCCTCAGTTCATCCAGGCATGGACTCTACAAGGTGTGGAAAGCATTCTACATGGATGCTGGCCCATGTTGACTCAAATGCTTCCCACAGTTGTGTCAAGTTGGCTGGGTGTCCTTTAGGTGGTGGACCATTCTTGATACACACAAGAAACTGTTGAGTGTGAAAAACCCAGCAGCATTGCAGTTCTTGACACAAACCGGTGCACCTGGCACCTACTACCATACCCCGTTTAAAGGCACTGAAATCTTTTGTTTTGCCCATTCACCCTCTGAATGCCACACACACAATACATGTCTCAATTGTCTCAATTGACCTGATTTGACCTGTCTTGTCCCATTCATCTAGACTGATTGAAGTAGTATAGTGACATCAATAAGGGATCATCGTTTTCACCTGGATTCACCTGGTCAGTCTATGTCATGGAAAGAGCGGGTGTTCTTAATGTTTTGTATACTCAATGTATGAGACCAGTCTTTGTGTGGACACTCATTGAGCAGAACTAAGACAAACGTCGGGCACAAGACTCCTCAACCCAGCGATGACCGAGCCCGACAACAGAGCCCTGTGTGTGTGTGTGTAGACTGAGGACATCCTCCATCAGATGACCTGAATACAGAGTCCCCCTGCCTAACTCATGTCACATTCAGCCACTTTGTTAGAACAGTGCTCTCTCTTCACAGAACACTCCCTAGGCCAACACTAGGCTACTTTGTCAAATTCACTTTCTTCTCTTTTATTCTAGACATAATCCTATTTGTTGGACTTCACATCTCTCAAAGCCCAATTTACATATGCATGCAATGCAAGAACTACAAGTAGATAAGCAAAATGACGTTGTGTAGCAAAAGTACACAGAGGTGCAGCCCTCCAATTTTAAACTCAATGCAAGTACTGGTACGCTGGATCGCCATGAGACGCAAACATTTTGTCCAAACACTCACTGCTTGAGCCTCATGTTTGCGGCTTTGACCATGATTTGTCTAATGTTGGGTATTGAATATGGCCCACCATCTTGTGGCCATCATCTCTCCACCAGAGGAGGCTGGTGTCACGGGCATCTGAAGAAGAGGACCAAGGTGCAGTGTGGTGAGCGTACATTTATTTTTATTTAAGATAAATGTCGCCAACAAGACCATGAAGCTCAACAGTGCTAAGTGCCTCAAACAAAGTTAACTACCCACACTGAAAGGAGGGAAAAAGGGCTACCTAAGTATGATTCCCAATCAGACAATGATAGACAGCTGTCCCTGATTGAGAACCATACCTGGCCAAAACATAGAAATAAAGAAACCTAGAATGCCCACCCCACATCACACCCTGACCTAACCAAATAGAGAAATAAAAAGTCTCTCTAAGGTCAGTGCGTGACAGCTGGTGGGAGGAGATATAGGAGGATGGGCTCATTGTAATGGCTGGAATAGAATAAATGGAACAGTATCAAAAACATCAAATATATGGAAACCACAAGTTTGACTCCATTCCAGCCCGTTCCTCCCACCAACCTCCCCTGCAATATAGCCTCATTGAATACAGTATTTAAAATGTGTTGTTGGGGATTTTATTTTTCATTGAGTTACTGCGTTAATGTATATTGTGTTACAGTGGGTTATTTTGTACCGCACAGACATTAGGTTGTCATCGTTTTACCCCAATGTGCATCTTTATTCCCCTAATGGCATTAGCTGGAACAGAAATATAGTAATCTGAGTAAAAATGACTTTGACACCCCTGTGCCAGTATTTATCAAGAGTCTCAGAGCTGGAGTGTGGATCTAGGGGCAGGTCCTCTACCCCTGTCCATAATAAGCTGATCCACTGTGACCTGAAAGACAAAAGTGATACTTGATCATCATTCGTACTCTGAGGCATTGTTAAATATAGACCCTGGTCTGATGTTGCACTGCATTTCACATCTTGACACTCTCTACCAGATGGCACAGGTAGGTGTATAAGAGCCCCTTGTTTCAAGTGTCTCAGAGTAGGAGTGCTGATTTAGGATCAGTTTAGACTTTTAGATCACAATGAATAAGATTACATGGATAGAGGAACCTGATCCTACACCAGCACTCCTATGGATGTCGATTAAGGAAGCCCCCGAACCTCTCTCATTCAGAGGGGTTGGGTTAAATGCAGAAGACACACTTCGGTTGAATGCGTTCAGTTGTACAGCTGACTAGGTATTCCCCTTTCCCTAATACACTGAGACGCTTATAAAGGGCCCAGGTTGGTCCCATGGTGTTATACTGTTAATCATCGCCATCTAGTGGTCATGGACTTTTAATGCAATTTCCCCTGTGATTTCCTCCACACATTCCTTCTGAGGACAAGCTACTAATCATTGGGCATTCCCCAGTCAAATCGAAATCATTTTTATTTTTTTTTATTTTTTTGTCACATGCGCTCCAAATACAACAGGTAGTAGACCTTACAGTGAAAAGCTTACTTACGAGCCCCGAACCAACAATACTGTTTAAAGAAAAAAAATAAGAATAAGAAAAAGTAACAAGAAATTAAAGAGCAGCATGAAAATAACAATAGTGAGAATATATACAGGGTAGTCAATGTGTGGGGGCACCGGTTAGTTGAGGTAATATGTACATGTAGTTAGAGTTATTAAAGTGACTTTGCATAGATGATAACAACAGAGAGTAGCAGAGGTGTAAAGAGGGGGGGGGGGGGGGGAGGGGGGGCGACAATGCAAATAGTCTGGGTGGCCATTTGATTAGATGTTCAGGAGTCTTATGGATTAGGGGTAGAAGCTGTTTAGAAGCCTCTTGGACCTAGACTTGGCTCTCCGGTACCGGTAGCAGAGAGAACAGTCTATGACTAGGGTGGCTGGGGTCTTTGACAATTTTTAGGGCCTTCCTCTGACACCACCTGGTATAGATGTCCTGGATGGCAGGAAGCTTTGCCTCAGTGATGTACTGGGCCGTACAGTTGCTATAGCAGGCAGTGATGCAACCAGTCAGGATGCTCTCGATGGTGCAGCTGTAGAACCTTTAGAGGATCTGAGGACCCATGCTAAATCTTCAGTCTCCTGAGGGGGAATAGGTTTTGTCATGCCCTCTTCACGACTGTCTTGGTGTGCTTGTTAATTTGTTGGTGATGTGGACACCAAGACCTTGAAGCTATCAACCTGCTCTACTACAGCCCCGTCGTTGAGAATGGGGGCGTGCTTGGTCCTCTTTTTCCTGTTGTCCACAATCATCTCCTTTGTCTTGATCACGTTGAGGGAGAGGTTGTTGTCATGGCACCACACGACCATGTCTCTGACCTCCTCTCTATAGGCTGTTTCATTGTTGTCGGTGATCAGGCCACTGTTGTGTCATCTGCATTATATTATGTCTGGTGGGGATTGCCCAGTCGTGGAAAAAGTACCCAATTGTCATACTTGAATAAAATATCAAATTAAAGATACCTTAATAGGAAATGACTCAAGTAAAAATGAAAGTAACCCAGTAAAATACTACTTAAAAGTCTAAAGTCTAATTCCTTATATTAAGCAAACCAGACAGCACAATTTGTATTCATTTTTTTACGGATAGACAGGGGCACGTCATTTCAACATCTAGTTTTTATTTACATTTGGTTGAGTTGTGAACTAACGTGAATTCAACTTGAAATCAACAAAAAATGTCACCATGTCATTGGACAGGTTGAAAAAAAGGGAAAACGTATTTTATTTTGATTACTTTTTGCAAATCCAATCAATTTTACACATTGACTCAACATCAGCAATTTAAATGTTTTGTTGTTTAAATTACATGGAAACAACCTTGAATCAACCAGAAACAAAACAATGTCACCAATTTAAAAATGGACCTGAAGAGGGACCTTAAAAAAGCCAAGTCAAATAATTGATATGCTATTATTCAGAATATTATTTGTTTATTTAACCTTTATTTAACCAGTAAGTCCCATCCTTGGTTAACTTTTACCCAGAGTGCCTTTAGCATCTCAGTGAATTTCCATCCATTTGCTTCCTGTGGTCAATGTCAAGTCCTTGGGGAAACATGAGAGTGTATGACTGACTGACCGCAAATAGCAGGAGACAGGCCACAATAGGCCTACAACAATACTGACTCATTGGTTGATTCACTGATTCTACAGAAAGCTGAAGCTTAAAATGTGAAATTTGCTGGGTGAAACTAGTACCCAAATCATCAGCCTAATGTGGAAGTTCCCTTTTCAGTGTACATCGGTCTGATTATATATGAAAGCCAAAAGGTCACTCAAGGGGTAGAGGAGGGTGTGGGTTTATGTTAATTAATAGTACTGTACAAGTAAACCACAGAGTATGAAGCTGAACCTATTAATGTATGTGTAATCACTCTCTTTGACGCACACAGAAAATAGCCTAAAGCAAAATGTGTCTCAGAACTGTGGGTTAGAATGCATTGTGCAACAACTCCTAACTTCCCAGAGCTACTTATTGAGTGGATTGTCAAACAACTACAGTCTAGGGTGGTTATATCCTTAACTGCTATGCCATTTTATTTATTGACGGGATGGGAATAGGCTAAATATAAAATATGTAGAGCACTTGTCTTATCACACAGGTAGGTAGAGTTATTAAAGTGACTATGCATAGATGATAACAATCAGACAATCAGACTTCAGTAGCCTTTTCTGCCATCTTGCGTGAGTTATCTGTGAAAGAGACTCACATTAAATCATTAGCAGGCCTATGTATCAAGAATTGGAAATTCCCAACGATTTGATGATGTCAGTACACACAAGCCTTGAAGCAAGAGAGCGCTGCGATGCATCATGACATTGCGACATTGCCGTGTGATATCAAGAGGGGGGTAATTTATTTCCCTCGACTGTTTTCAAAGCGTTTTAAAGAAAACTTGAGGAATATCTAAATCCCGTGTCGTCATTAGCAAGGAAAGTCTGTCTTCCACGCCAATCTTGGGGCGAGAGTTCTACTACTCTGCACAAGTTGAAGTTTAAAATCGTCAGGCATATTGTAAGTACTCAACAGTTTCTGGCAGCGTTCCGTTTGGTAGTCTACTTTCACACCACGCGGTTAATGTGTGGTTGCGTTCCCGGTTATGTAATAGTAATTTATTATACGTTTAGGAAAATACATGGAAAAGAGTACAAACAACAAAACACATGTAATTAATATAATTTCTGTTTGTGAAGGTGACGCTGCGGTTGTTCAACCCAAGACCACGTCCATTTAACTGGAGAAGCTATGATGACAGACGTCTTGAAGATGTTTTTTATCGGGACAGCGTTCACTGTCCTCGCAGCGCTGATGGGAATGGTGGATTCATTTGGTGGTCTCATGTATGTCCAAGACGCGGATCCTGCAGATTATTTACAGTTGGACAGCAGTACTGACATACGGATGTCTTCAACCCATTCGAGAGGTTCAGGGAGTACCAAACGCATTGAATGATGATGAGGACGTCATGTGGAGTGGAATTAACACGAACAGGCTTGGTTTATGTTATGTTTTCGTTTGTAAATGACTGCTTGCACAGTACAATGTGTACACAGATTTTTACAAAACATTATTGAGCCTTTCATCATGGTTCGCTTTCAGTTTCACTAGTTGGTGTCCCACTCCCATTGTGCAGAAACTGGCTGAATCAGCGCTGGTTCCACGTCATTTCAACCCCCGAAAAATCTATGTGATGACGTTGAATGAGCGTGGATTGGATTTGTAAAAAGTCATCAACGTATGGGCACTCTGTCTCTTTTTTTAACCTGAATCCAATGACATTGTGATATTTTTTGTTTGTTGAATTGTGCAATTTAGAACTAGACGTCGAACTGACGTCGGTGCGCAGTGGGGTTTGATTTATACAGGTCACTACGGATTTGATGAGTTGTTTAATTTGTTTTGCACATTTGAAGAACACCCTAGTTGATGTTTATAGTAGGCTATTACTAAAGTATTAGGTCATATTGACAGGTATTACTATGTAGTTATATCCACTCTATACTATACTAATACTTGGTAGGGCAGCAGGTAGAGCGTTGGGGCAGTAACTGAAAGATCGCAGGTTTGAATCCCCGAGCTGACTAGGGGGAAAAATATGTCTGTTCACTTGAGCAAGTTACTTAATTTAGCAAACGCTAAATCGCTCTGGATGGGAGCGTCTGCTAAATAACAAAAATGTACTAATCTGTATACATGGTATTTGCCTATATCGTGTAGGCTATTTGTTGTATATTGAAGATCACATCATGTGTAAAAGAAAAAGGGCTACATTATGCACTAATTGACTCTTCATCATGCACTGTAATATTGTGTCATAAAGAAAGTTGTAAAGAATAAACACTTTTATAGGCTATTGTCAATAAAATGAATAGACACTATTGCTTGTTTTTTGACCACTCCCTTTTTTTTGTATGAATGAATGAAGATGCAGGAGAAACCAAGCCGGATGCCATATCCTTACATAGCTTTGCTTTCAAATATACAGTAACATGAGTAACCTGCTTCATTGATCACACAGCATAAACTAGGGCATAGTATAGGCTACAGGTGTTTTCCATCACAGGAAACAGAATAAAGCAAATGAACTGAAAATGCAAAATGATGAGAAAACATGACAAAGTAGATGTCTAACTATTCTCAATGTTCAACTGAAAGTTTTGTATCAGTTTTGTATCGACCAACTTCTGTAATGATGTAGGCCTTTACATCACTCAGAATCAGTATAGTCCTTAGGTTGGCCTTTTTAGCCACTGAGGCTATTATACAATGCTACTGTTGACTGAAATGCGATGCTTTTATGCCAGGCTATTAGCCACTGTTGCTACTAGCCACATCATTTTGTACTATGTCCTTGCATCTAAGATGTAAGTTGCTCTCTCTCATCTTGCATATAATTTGATTTGATATACTTCATTGTCCCAGAGGGGAAATTTGACTTGGACAATTAAAGAGTGATGCTGATTCCACATAAATACATACTATCAATTGACACAACATACATAGAATAACACCCCATCATACACCCACTCAAAAACATGTTGTTCATGCCAGCAAGGCTGTGACTTAGGTTCCACATGATGGAAGTCCTACAGGCCAGTCTCCAGTCCATTATCGCTATCCCCCTAATCAACCTCTGTGTTTCCCCTGCTGTTTACAAAATCTATTGACATGGGGACAAAATAATGTTGATATCTGTTCAGCCTGCATCTCGGCATAACGGGTTCTCAAACTTTTTGGGGCCGTGGAACCCTTTTGTGACAGAAAATTTGTAAGGGACCCCCCTGATAATCAGAACACAACTCCAGTGTTGTACATGGCTGGACGAACCAAGTCTCATGCCTTGTGATGGAACATTTTAAAGGCCCACTTACTGGCATCGGAGAGAACATTTAGCAGTTTTCTAGCTAATTTCCTGCAGTTCAATGCATTTTATCATGGGGCAGAGAGATTGTTTGTTGTTCCAACTTGAAAGCTAATATCCTGCAATTCTACACACATTGTACAGTTTTTGCCGAGTAGCGCAGCGGTCTAAGGCATTGCATCTTAGTGCTTAAGGCGTCACTACAGACACCGTGGATCGAATCCAGGCTGTATCACAACCGGCCGTGATTGGGAGTCCCATTGGGTGGCGCACAATTAGCCCAGCGTCGCCCGGGTTTGGCCGGTGTAGGCCGTCATTGTAAATAAGAATTTGTTCTTATCTGACTTGCCAACTTAAATAAAGGTTCAATAAAACAAATATTTAAAAATTGCAGTGCATTCATGTAAAAAATAAATAATTGATAATTGATGGAGTACTGTGGATACCAATATCCCTGTGAGCCTCCCATGCCCATGTTGCCCATGTTAACCTTTTACTGCAGTGGGCTAAATCAGGGTCACAGAGTGTTTCTTGGCAGTCTTAAACAAATCTACTTTGAAACCAAAGTATACACCTCACACACATGGTTATGGGCTTTAAAAAAGAAGACACCTGTACCATGTCAGATATAGAGTTGAAATCTATTGCATTTTGAGTTTGCAACCCAATATTACACTTTATATACATCACAGAAGACTGAAATATAACAAAACCAGTTGTTTAAAAAAAATGAGGTTTATTTATGAAAAATATTAATATCATTGCACCCATGAGGCCAGTAGTCATTTGACTGCAGGACAGGGCTACATGTTTTGTACCCTCTGAACTTAATCCACAGATCCCTTGAAAAAAATATGTTGTTATTAGTAACATTCTTAAAATAATTACATGTAAATATATATATATATACATTACCGTTCAAAGGTTTGGGGTCATTTAGAAATGTCCTTGTTTTGATTGCTGATGACATTACATCTATTAGGTATGTTGCTTAGTTCTATGTAGTAATACTTTGCAGACTACTGTAGATATGTTGCTATGGTGGGAGATACTTTTCTCACACTTGTAATACATAAATGACTTGTTATGCTACAGGGAATTTAGCCTATAGCTACTATAGCATTAACATTGAGTCATAGGCTGATATAGGCGTAGCTTACTATTAGTATTTGCAAAGGCGTTACAGTGGCTGATGTGAAGGAGGTTTTGTTGCCTATACATGTGTAACGGATGTGAAACGGCTGTGAAACGGCTAGCTTAGTTAGCGGTGCGCACTAAATAGCGTTTCAATCAGTGACGTCACTTGCTCTGAGACCTTGAAGTAGTAGTTCCCCTTGCTCTGCAAGAGCCGCTGCTTTTGTGGCGCGATGGGTAACGATGCTTCGTGGGTGACTGTTGTTGATGTGTGCAGAGGGTCCCTGGTTCGCGCCCGGGTATGGGCGAGGGACGGTCTAAAGTTATACTGTTACATATGTATGGACATCACTTGGATGCGGCATGGGGGCGAACAACCGGCAACAGAATTTAGCTAAATGACTCGTCAAACATGTGTCTCTCCGCCCCCATCCATTCAAGTGCGACACTTGTCATTTGTCGCCTGAAGCGATAGGCAGTGCTAGTCTGTCATACGTGACCCGAACTGTGGGATTTAGGATTTTACCATTATTTAGCCCACCACATCAAAATGACTTGGAGACTGTTGGTCCTCGGGGGGGCATGCTTGCTTCTTATGGGTGTGACGGGTCAGTGCAAAGAGCAACGAAACCGGAGAACGGTGTCTTTCCATCAGACTCAGCAAGATGGGGACCAACGCCAAGTCCTCTCACGGCCAGAAAGGGATACCACAGCTTCTCCAAGACCCACTTTCACCGCTTGTAAACTCCCTCTCACACCATTAGAACACCGGGTGTTGGATGAAAATACACACGAGGTGAGAGCATATATCAGTGCTGTTTTTGGTGTACTTTATCAATTACTATAGCATCAACACCGCAGTTTTACTTTTGCAATTGCATAAATTAATGCAAATGTATCATAATATATCATCACGATGATTAATGCTTGCTTTATTAATGATTTTGTGTGTGATAGTTTTGAGGGTAGGGCTACTTGGGTGTCATAAGGTTCATCATCTCTGAAGGTGTGATGTTATGGGTGTATGTGAGGAAAAAAATTCAGTTGAGTCTCGCTCGCTCGCTCTCTTTCTCAATTCAATTTGCTTTGTGCCAAAGCTTTCTTTGGAGATTTACAATATTTACATAATTAATACTAATCATTATTGTCAACTGGACAACAGTAACAAAAATAACCAAGTGTAAAAATAACCATGCATTGAATAATAACAATAAGCATAGAGGACATGTGCAGGTTGGTTGGTCTGTCAGACACTGTCCCTCATCTATCTATCTATCTATCTATCTATCTATCTATCTATCTATCTATCTATCTATCTATCTATCTATCTATCTATCTATCTATCTATCTATCTATCTATCTATCTATCTATCTATCTATCTATCTATCTATCTATCACTCTCCCTCTCTATCTCTCTCTCTCTCTCTCTTTATCTTTCACTCTTTCTCTCTCTTTCTTTCTCTTTCTCTCTCTCCATTCAGACAGGGTTTCATGGTGACGATGGCTCCAGTTTTACTGTCACATGGGTTGGAGACGGGACAGGAGTACGTATGGTCGTCACTTAATGGATGATGGATGTAGCATCATTGTCATCATCACTCATTGGGTGCATCTGAAAGGGGTGCAGTTCAGTACGCTGGAGTAGCTTCCTCCCCTCGTTACCTCTCTTTCACCTGCGGTAACCAGACAGTGAGGCAACGTGATAGATGCCAACAGGGAATTTGCCTTCACCAGTCCAGTTCTCTCTCATCGATGCAGATGAAGGAAAGGAAAGGGGACGAGGAGAGAGGAAACCTTTTAAACCTTTGACAACAGTTTTTTTATTTGGTTGATTGAGTGATTGAGTGATTGGTTCATTTATTGATTTGTTGATTGAGTGATTGATTGAGTGAGTGACTGAGTGAGTGTTTGAGTGGTTGCTTGTAGTGACGGGTGGATACATGGGAATTGCTAACTGCATAAACTGGTAATAGTACAGTCATTGTGAAGTTTAGCCAAGTGTTCATTTGTGTCCCACCAGGTAATCTTGGTGTTGTCTACAATCAGTGCTCCTCTAGATTCCTTCTTCGAGGGCGGTTCTTCACGATTGTACCGCAGGTTAGTGGATGGTGGCAGTATGTCTGTCGGTCTGTTTGTGTCTCTAGATGAACTGAGCCAGTGTTCTGACATTTTGGCGCGTTATACTCCCCTCTCAGTGCAGACTATGGCAAGTCTTTCCATGATATTTCTCATCTCATCAACAACACCTTCATAAGGAAGGAATTTGGACTTCTGGCTGGACCAGGGAACTCTCAACAGGTAAGCTGCCTGATCACAAGTGTACATGCAGGAAAGCATTCTGGCTGATGACAGTCTGTGTGTGTGTGTCTGTGTGTATGTTTGTGTGTTTGTGACTGTCTGGCGTGCATGTGCAGACACGTCAGCCGTCTTGGTTCTTGCTGTCCAATCAGCTTGAGCCACCACAGCTCAGTTTCAACACTCTCCTCCACATGCCACTGTGGTCACGCTGCTCAGAACACTGGTGTGAAGACTAGACAGTGAGAACAACAAAACCACCAAACCCATTGCACCTAAATAACCACATCAGGGCACAACGTAGCAAAACAATTTGCAATGGAAAATGTTCAGCTACAAAAGCAAGCGTTTCTTATTGGACAAATTCAGGTCTGTTGCAGTTTGTTTTTGTCTTTTTGCCGTCTAATGAATGCACCCCAAGATGAGGCCTCATAGTTATATGTTGGGGGAGGTGATTTACATGAAGACAATAGAGAGGACAAGGGGAGGAAGCCAGTTTAGACTATTGAGATGCACGTTAAGGCAACCTTCCATCATGTATGGTGCTTGTTCTGCTTGTTCTGATTGACAGGTGATTCTGACTGCAGACACCCCGGTTTTGGACAACACCGGTGGCGTCATCTTTACCTCAACTGACGCCGGAGTGTCGTTTATGTCTGTCCAGCTGCCTTTTCACCCGGCCCAGCCAATCACCTTCCACTTCTTGAATCCCGAGTACTTAGTAGTCATCAGCATAGATGTGAGTAAATAAACAAACATGCTCTTTATCTCTTTGTGATCACACTCACCTCAAACATACGCACACATGGGCACACACGGGCACATACACACACAAACACACATACACACATACATACATACATACATACATACATACATACATAAAGATGCCATATGTAAAAATCACTACCATTTCCTGGTAGAAAAAATTCAAATAGTTAACCTAATTTCAGTTTATGTGACAAAACAAGCAAGTATAGTGTAGATAATCATTGCACCATCTAAACCGCTGTGAAATACACTGCTCAAAAAAATAAAGGGAACACTTAAAAAACACAATGTAACTCCAAGTCAATCACACTTCTGTGAAATCAAACTGTCCACTTAGGAAGCAACACTGATTGACAATAAATTTCACATGCTATTGTGCAAATGGAATAGACAACAGGTGGAAATTATAGGCATTTAGCAAGACACCCCCAATAAAGGAGTGATTCTGCAGGTGGGGACCACAGACCACTTCTCAGTTCCTATGCTTCCTGGCTGATGTTTTGGTCACTTTTGAATGCTGCCGGTGCTTTCACTCTAGTGGTAGCATGAGACGGAGACTACAACCCACACAAGTGGCTCAGGTAGTGCAGCTCATCCAGGATGACACATCAATGCGAGATGTGGCAAGAAGGTTTGCTGTGTCTGTCAGCGTAGTGTCCAGAGCATGGAGGCGCTACCAGGAGACAGGCCAGTACATCAGGAGACTTGGAGGAGGCCGTAGAAGGGCAACAACCCAGCAGCAGGACCGCTACCTCCGCCTTTGTGCAAGGAGGAGCAGGAGGAGCACTGCCAGAGCCCTGCAAAATTACCTCCAGCAGGCCACAAATGTGCATGTGTCTGCTCAAACGGTCAGAAACAGACTCCATGAGGGTGGTATGAGGGCCCGACGTCCACAGGTGGGGGTTGTGCTTACAGCCCAACACCGTGCAGGACGTTTGGCATTTGCCAGAGAACACCAAGATTGGCAAATTCGCCACTGGCGCCCTGTGCTCTTCACAGATGAAAGCAGGTTCACACTGAGCACATGTGACAGACGTGACAGTCTGGAGACGCCGTGGAGAACGTTCTGCTGCCTGCAACATCCTCCAGCATGACCGGTTTGGCGGTGGGTCAGTCATGGTGTGGGGTGGCATTTCTTTGGGGGGCCGCACAGCCCTCCATGTGCTCGCCAGAGGTAGCCTGACTGCCATTAGGTACCGTGATGAGATCCTCAGACCCCTTGTGAGACCATATGCTTGTGCGGTTGGCCCTGGGTTCCTCCTAATGCAAGACAATGCTAGACCTCATGTGGCTGGAGTGTGTCAGCAGTTCCTGCAAGAGGAAGGCATTGATGCTATGGACTGGCCCGGCCGTACCCCAGACCTGAATCCAATTGAGCACATCTGGGACATCATGTCTCGATCCATCCACCAACGCCACGTTTTCACCACAGACTGTCCAGGAGTTGGCAGATGCTTTAGTTCAGGTCTGGGAGGAGATCCCTCAGGAGACCATCCTCCACCTCATCAGGAGCATGCCCAGGCGTTGTAGGGAGGTCATACAGGCACGTGAAGGCCACACACACTACTGAGCCTCATTTTGACTTGTTTTAAGGACATTCCATCAAAGTTGGATTAGCCTGTAGTGTGGTTTTCCACTTTAATTTTGAGTGTGACTCCAAATCCAGACCTCCATGGGTTGATAAATGTGATTTCCATTGATAATTTTTGTGTGCTTTTGTTGTCAGCACATTCAACTATGTAAAGAAAAAGGTATTTAATAAGAATATTTAATTCATTCTGATCTAGGATGTGTTATTTTAGTGTTCCCTTTATTTTTTGAGCAGTGTATATTTTCCATAACCAAAAATATAGTATTTTCAGCTGTTTGAAGCTGGTGTACAAAACCAAAAGTAAAAGACGCAAAAACGGAACTTAATAACAGGAAGCATAGAAATAGCACAGATAAAACAGATCTACCGCTTCTTAGACGTGCTTTCAATGAGAATTACAGATCTATAATTCACATTTCTATGGAAATTTGGTCGGGTCGCCCAAAAAATGACATATTTCAGCATTAAATACACATTCTCCTATGCTTTTCTCCCTTGCAGGGCGGCCTGTGGCTTTCTCTGGACTTTGGGGCTGTGTGGAAAAAGGTTCACGAAGGAACACAATCTTTCACGTGGTGAGAACAAACGGGGCACACACACACACACACACACACACACACACACACACACACACACACACACACACACACACACACACACATACACACACACACCACAAAGCTCAGTTTGATCAGCCGTGCCCAGACAAAGAGAGGAGGTGTGTCGTGTTCAATCTAAATACTGACTTCAATACATCAATGTAGTAAACACACAGAGCTCATAAAGCACACATGTCTACAGTCTGTTGTCTGTTGTTTGACTGAATTGGAATATTTAGCCCAGGTCTGGTGGCAACTATAGTGTGTCTGGTAGGAGTGAGAAGCTCCTATTTGTTAAGTCACTAAAGGCCAATTTTCACTTAGTCATGCATTGATATCAGTCAATGGGAGACTAAGTGAAAATGACTTGAGTGTAAGTTATAGGATTTGCCCCTATGTAATAAAAAGTAACAACATGTAATTAATCTGATTATTAACTGGGTCTCACTCTCTCTCTCTCTCTCTCTCTCTCTCTATCTATATCTCTCTCTATCTCTCTCTATATCTCTATCTCTCTATCTCTCTATCTCTCTCTCTCTCTCTCTCTCCCTCTCTCTCTCTCTCTCTCTCTCTCTCTCTCTCTCTCCTTATTTTGCCAGGGGCTCCGGCATCACTCTCTTCTTCAGCTTCAGTCCCAAAGGAACAGGTGAGAGCAGGGTCGTATTCATTAGTACACACCTTAGCAAAATATTTTGAAACCAAAAAATGAGCGACAAGTTCATTTTCTTCTGTTTGGGCGCTGGTCTAGTAATGTGTTGTGTCATTAGTGGAGGCAGACAGAAGAGGAGAGCTCTTCCTAAAGAGGACAGAAGACCTGGGGAAGACATTCACCACCGTGGCACACAGCATCTTCTCCTTCGGCTATGTAGGAGGCTTCCTCTTCACCTCCGTCATAGAGACACTGGTGAGACACACACACTGATGCAACCACACACAGGGGTTTTATCTGAGTGGGGGAAGGTTTGAGGTAGACAGACACATTGATAGACTAGAATAACAGCTGACACAGATCTGGGCATCAGGGTACACACACACACACACACACACACACACACAAGCGTGCATACTTATGCAAGCAAGCGTACACATACATGCACACACACACAAACACACACGGGTATCAACATATCAGCTGACATATACAATCATTTACACTCTGTGTTATTTACACTCACTCTGCCTTTCATTGGTCCAGTCAGTCAACAGTCCTAAACCACATTGTGGTTCTTGCTTGGTTAGATCTGTATTGTGACTAAGTGATTCTCTCCCAGGGAGCCTTGGTTAGATCTGTGTTGTGACTAATTGATTCTCTCCTAGGGAGCCCCACGTGTCATCTATGTGTCCTCAGACCAAGGGGACCACTTCAACAAAGCCCAGCTCCCCTCCGCCTCCACTGAGCAGGTAGGACAGGCTCTTGTCTGTCTGTCTGTCTGTCCATTATGTCCCTCTGTACCCCACTACGTCCCCTCAGCCCTCACTTCATTATATTGTCCCCTGTCTATGGCTGTTATGGTAACCTTATTACCGCCACACTGGTAATGAGTAATGACGGCAGTCAAATTCCACGTGACCGTTTAGTCACGGTAATTAGGCTTCTCCAAGCTCTGATGCTGCTGATGGTCATTAGTAGCCTACAAGAATTACTACCTACCTGGTACTCAGAATTCTATTGTCCATCTAATCACTCTGACATCAAATGCAAATGTAATCGAAAATCGGATCAAACACTTCACGAGGGCCCATGTGTTCATGTTGCGCAACATTTCTATAGGCTATGCAATTGTGTGAGAAAACAGTTTTGATGGCCTCTATTAAAAAGAGGAGGATCCCATCAGCTTTCTATAGGCTAGACCTACTATATTTATTAACTTTCCTAATATTAAACACATTGCTTTGCTTTACAGCAGGAGTATAGCCTACCTGGCTGGCATGAAAATGAACCATGGGAAAAGCCTCTTCTATTTAAGTATTTCCCCATGCCTCTGTTCTGAGAGAGGTGCATGATAATGGCCCATTCTAAATCAAACCTAATATCAGACATATATTATTTAGTATGTAAAGACAACATTAAATTAAGAATAGTCTGATGGGTGACAATATAAGCCTATCACTTGTGAATTATATATTATCAGTTGTGAATTATGCCCAGCTTGTGTAGTAAGTAAGGCAAGATCGTCGTCACAGAAATGACCGGACCAAGGTGCAGCGTGGTGAGCGTACATTTTTCTTTATTATAAATGTTGCCAACAAAACAAGAAACAACAAAAACGAACGTGAAGCTTACTAGGGCTATACAGGCCACTAACAAAGACAACTACCCACAAAAACAAAAGGAAAAAAGGCTGCCTAAGTATAATTCCCAATCAGAGACAACGATAGACAGCTGTCCCTGATTGAGAACCATACCCGGCCAAAACATAGAAACAAAGAACATAGAGTTTCCCACCCGAGTCACACCCTGACCAAACAAACATAGAGAATAAAAGGGTCTCTACGGTCAGGGCATGACAAGTGCATGCCTTTTTTTTGCGACTTCTTCAAATCATAGTCACACACCTCATGTAGCCTAGCCCATAGGCCTATATAATTTGATAATGTTTGTATCACAACTAAAGTAGCCAAATAACTTCCTAAAATTAGGCATATTAATCCGCTCTATAACCGGTATAGAGCCAAACTGGCATATATACGCTGCACGTGAGTTTCAAGTTTGGGGAAGATCATTTTCACCATAAAAATGCACCTTTATAATACAGCATTGTATGCATAATCACATTTGCCGTCACTTTCAAGGACAGTTTTCCCGCTAATTGATTGCATTTTGGAACGTTTGTACTTATAGCGTACTGCCGTGTGCGAATTCCTGAGCTTATAATGTGAAGAAATAGCCAAATAGGTTATCAACATTTTAAGCTAAACGTTCTGATCTGTTGCCTCCATTGCTTTTAAACGTTTTTTTGATGCGAGTGGCACGGGGACCAAGCCCAAAACAAACACGAATGTAACCCAAACAAAAGAGCGAGGTCAAACCTCTAATAAATGCACAGGACGAGACCCGCAATACACGACACAGGGCGAGACCCATAATAACAAATGCACAACAATACACGGGACGCGACCCGTAGTAACAAGTGCACAATACACGCAGCACGAAAGCCGAAATAACAAAGAACAGGTACTCACAGACCAACGGACATGGGAACAATAATCCACAAGACAATATTGAACAGAGGACACATATACAGTTGAAGTCGGAAGTTTACATACACCTTAGCCAAATACATTTAAATTCAGTTTTTCACAATTCCTGACATTTAATCAGAGTAAAAATTCACTGTCTTAGGTCAGTTAGGATCACCACTTTATTTTAAGAATGTGAAATGTCAGAATAATAGTAGAGAGAATTATTTATTTCAGATTCAATTTCTTTCATCACATTCTCAGTGGGTCAGAAGTTTACATTCACTCAATTAGTATTTGGTAGCATTGCCTTTAAACCGTTTAACTTGGGTCAAATGTTTTGGGTAGCCTTCCACAAGCTTCCCACAATAAGTTGGGTGAATTTTGACCCATTCCTCCTGACAGAGCTGGTCTAACTGAGTCAGATTTGTAGGCCTCCTTGCTCACACATGCTTTTTCAGTTCTGCCCACAAATGTTCTATAGGGTTGAGGTCAGGGCTTTGTGCTGGCCACTCCACTACCTTGGCTTTGTTGTCCTTAAGCCATTTTGACACAACTTTAGAAGTATGCTTAGGGTCATTGTTCATTTGGAAGACCCATTTGCGACCAAGCTTTAACTTCCGGGGGGAATTCGTGACATATGGGGAATAGTAGAATGACATAGGCTAGTGTTCTGCTCTTTGTTAGGCCCACTCACCTTATTGGCTGATGAAAAGTAGTGGACAGTTCTAACATCTTCAATATGGGCCTGGGAATCCGGAGTTGCGTCCCCCGATGTGTCTGCCTTCATTCACTTGTGTCCTACTTCTTAGCTGAAATGCCTGTGAGAAGCACTCGATCATGACGGGCATTGGATATTAAAAATGTAGATATCTGAGAGAGCCATGTGAGTGAGAGGTGCTTCGGAGCACAGCAGCTGGGAGAAGGGAATTATAATTATTATATTCAGCCAAAGGGCACAGCACACAATTGATTTTTTAGGGGGCATTATGGCCACACAAGGGGGATGCCGCAGGGAAATTTGAGGCCTGGTGAGAAAACTATCAAGTGATTGCCAAATTGTGAATGAGAGACTGATGAAGTGTGTGTAGCTTGAACAAGAAACAAATAAGAGCTCTTGCCTTTCATGCAACTATTTTTCAAATCAATATTAGAGTCGCATCATACAGCCTTAGAATGTATAAAAATCTAAACATATAGCACAACGTTTGTGTCACAACTAAAGTTAAATAAATAACTCTAAATGAAGCATATAGGAGGACCAGTTTCTTTGTTAACCTCTCAACACAGAATACCCGCATGTGCCCGCTTCCTTTGAAATCGTTTGGAGAAAAGATCCTTTCTATTTTATGAATCTATGTTCAATTGTATTCTTCATACTTTAAAATAATACAATTAATAATGTTCATTAACCGTGAGACTGGCAGTTATTTGCTTGACAATCTCCGGCTGACAAAATGTCATGACTGCCACAATCCTACCCTTGTCCATCTCTCCTGTTCCTCTGTACTGTTGTCTTCCTGTCCCTGTCTTCTCCTGTCTCTCTGTTCCCCCTGTCCCTCTATCTGTCCCTTTGTTATAAATTCATTTTAAAATATCTCAAAATTCCAGATCAGAGTGACAGCATTTCGACAAGTACACAGTAAAGAATATGTCACAACAATTGACAAGACATAGTACAGATTAAAAACCACATTGTGACAAAGTAACTACAAGACATCGTAACTGTCACCAAGGGTCTGGTCTAAGAAGCTCTTGAAAGAGGAAGTAGGGGTTTGAAAGACTTTTGCTCATATCAGGAGGCGACCGTTTGGCAACTTTCCATTACAACACATAACGTAACGACAGATGCACACACCTGGTCTTGCCACAGACAAAGACACACACACATACCATCCCCTGCTCTCCTCTCTCTCCCTCAACTCCCTCCCAAACTGTATCTTGCTGACGAGACAGAAACAAAGATTTTCTCTCACGATGATTAAACACACACACACACACACACACACACACACACACACACACACACACACACACACACACACACACACAGCTAATTGGGGGAGGCATTACAATAACGCAAACGGTTCCACACATGTCTTAATGATTAATTTTCTCACCTGTATACATGTGTGTGTGTGTTTCCAGTTCTACTCGGTTCTGGATGGGGATGAGGACATGATTTTCATGCATGTGGACAATCCAGGAGGTACTGTAGGGGAAAGGAGTGAATTTCATCCCAACTCACTCAAACACACACATCTTACACACACTCTGTCACACGCACACACTATAGTCTCTGTTTCTATCTCACATTCTCTCCCTCTCTCTCTTTCACACATTCTAACTCACACACTCACACATGCTTGTCAAGTACAGACAAAGGACATATGAGCCACATGATTCGTCTTTAGATTAGACATTTTACTCATGTATTTTGCTCAGCACCGATCGTGTCTGAAATTGTACATCTATCTAATCTAGATCTATGGCTGTCTAAGCCTGCTAACCCTTATATGTCTGTCTCAGTCCTACTAACTATAACCCTGATATGTCTGTCTCAGTCCTACTAACTCTAACCCTGATATGTCTGTCTCAGTCCTACTAACTATAACCCTGATATGTCTGTCTCAGTCCTACTAACTCTAACCCTGATATGTTTGTCTCAGTCCTACTAACTCTAACCCTGATATGTCTGTCTCAGTTCTACTAACTCTAACCCTGATATGTCTGTCTCAGTTCTACTAACTCTAACCCTGATATGTCTGTCTCAGTTCTACTAACTCTAACCCTGATATGTCTGTCTCAGTTCTACTAACTCTAACCCTGATATGTCTGTCTCAGTTCTACTAACTCTAACCCTGATATGTCTGTCTCAGTTCTACTAACTCTAACCCTGATGTCTGTCTCAGTTCTACTAACTCTAACTCTGATATGTCTGTCTCAGTCCTACTAACTCTGATATGTCTGTCTCAGTCCTACTAACCCTGATATGTCTGTCTCAGTCCTACTAACTCTAACCCTGATATGTCTGTCTCAGTTCTACTAAATCTAACCCTGATATGTCTGTCTCAGTCCTACTAACTCTGATATGTCTGTCTCAGTTCTACTAACTCTAACCCTGATATGTCTGTCTCAGTTCTACTAACTATAACCCTGATATGTCTGTCTCAGTTCTACTAACTCTAACCCTGATATGTCTGTCTCAGTCCTACTAACTCTAACCCTGATATGTCTGTCTTAGTCCTACTAACTCTAACCCTGATATCTCTGTCTCAGTTCTACTAACTCTAACCCTGATATGTCTGTCTCAGTTCTACTAACTCTAACCCTGATATGTCTGTCTCAGGCCTACTAATTCTAACCCTGATATGTCTGTCTCAGTCCTACTAACTCTAACCCTGATATGTCTGTCTCAGTCCTACTAACTCTAACCCTGATATGTCTGTCTCAGTCCTACTAACTCTGATATGTCTGTCTCAGTCCTACTAACTCTAACCCTGATATGTCTGTCTCAGTCCTACTAACTCTAACCCTGATATGTCTGTCTCAGTTCTACTATCTCTAACCCTGATATGTCTGTCTCAGTCCTACTAACTCTAACCCTGATATGTTTGTCTCAGTTCTACTAACCCTGATATGTCTGTCTCAGTTCTACTAACTCTAACCCTGATATGTCTGTCTCAGTTCTACTAACTCTAACCCTGATATGTCTGTCTCAGTTCTACTAACTCTAACCCTGATATGTCTGTCTCAGGCCTACTAACTCTAACCCTGATATGTTTGTCTCAGTTCTACTAACTCTAACCCTGATATGTCTGTCTCAGTTCTACTAACTCTAACCCTGATATGTCTGTCTCTGTCCTCCTAACCCTGATATGTCTGTCTCAGTTCTACTAACCCTGATATGTCTGTCTCAGTTCTACTAACCCTGATATGTCTGACTCTGTCCTACTAACCCTGATATGTCTGTCTCAGTCCTACTAACTCTAACCCTGATATGTCTGTCTCAGTTCTACTAACCCTGACACAGTATGTCTGTCTCAGTTCTACTAACCCTGAAATGTCTGTCTCAGTCCTACTAACTCTAACCCTGATATGTCTGTCTCAGTTCTACTAACTCTAACCCTAATATGTCTGTCTCAGTCCTACTAACTCTAACCCTGATATGTCTGTCTCAGTCCTACTAACTCTAACCCTGATATGTCTGTCTCAGTCCTACTAACTCTAACCCGGATATGTCTGTCTCAGTCCTACTAACTCTAACCCTGATATGTCTGTCTCAGTCCTACTAACTCTAACCCTGATATGTCTGTCTCAGTTCTACTAACTCTAACCCTGATATGTCTGTATCAGTCCTACTAACCCATATATGTCTGTCTCAGGCCTACTAACCCTGATATGTCTGTCTCAGTCCTACTAACCCTGATATGTCTGTATCAGTCCTACTAACCCTGATATGTCTGTCTCAGGCCTACTAACCCTGATATGTCTGTCTCAGTCCTACTAACCCTGATATGTCTGTATCAGTCCTACTAACCCATATACAGTGCCTTGCGAAAGTATTCTGCCCCCTTGAACTGTGCGACCTTTTGCCACATTTCAGGCTTCAAACATAAAGATATAAAACTGTATTTTTTTGTGAAGAATCAACAACAAGTGGGACACAATCATGAAGTGGAACGACATTTATTGGATATTTCAAACTTTTTTAACAAATCAAAAACTGAAAAATTGGGCGTGCAAAATTATTCAGCCCCTTTACTTTCAGTGCAGCAAACTCTCTCCAGAAGTTCAGTGAGGATCTCTGAATGATCCAATGTTGACCTAAATGACTAATGATGATAAATACAATCCACCTGTGTGTAATCAAGTCTCCGTATAAATGCACATGAAGAACAAGGAACACACCAGGCAGGTCCGAGATACTGTTGTGAAGAAGTTTAAAGCCGGATTTGGATACAAAAATATTTCCCAAGCTTTAAACATCCCAAGGAGCACTGTGCAAGCGATAATATTGAAATGGAAGGAGTATCAGACCACTGCAAATCTACCAAGACCTGGCCGTCCCTCTAAACTTTCAGCTCATACAAGGAGAAGACTGATCAGAGATGCAGCCAAGAGGCCCATGATCACTCTGGATGAACTGCAGAGATCTACAGCTGAGGTGGGAGACTCTGTCCATAGGACAACAATCAGTCGTATATTGCACAAATCTGGCCTTTATGGAAGAGTGGCAAGAAGAAAGCCATATCCATAAAAAGTGTTGTTTAAAGTTTGCCACAAGCCACCTGGGAGACACACCAAACATGTAGAAGAAGGTGCTCTGGTCAGATGAAACCAAAATTTAACTTTTTGGCAACAATGCAAAACGTTATGTTTGGCGTAAAAGCAACACAGCTCATCACCCTGAACACACCATCCCCACTGTCAAACATGGTGGTGGCAGCATCATGGTTTGGGCCTGCTTTTCTTCAGCAGGGACAGGGAAGATGGTTAAAATTGATGGGAAGATGGATGGAGCCAAAAACAGGACCATTCTGGAAGAGAACCTGATGGAGTCTGCAAAAGACCTGAGACTGGGACGGAGATTTGTCTTCCAACAAGACAATGATCCAAAACATAAAGCAAAATCTACAATGGAATGGTTCAAAAATAAACATATCCAGGTGTTAGAATGGCCAAGTCAAAGTCCAGACCTGAATCCAATCGAGAATCTGTGGAAAGAACTGAAAACTGCTGTTCACAAATGCTCTCCATCCAACCTCACTGAGCTCGAGCTGTTTTGCAAGGAGGAATGGGAAAAAATGTCAGTCTCTCGATGTGCAAAACTGATAGAGACATACCCCAAGCGACTTACAGCTGTAATCGCAGCAAAAGGTGGCGCTACAAAGTATTAACTTAAGGGGGCTGAATAATTTTGCACGCCCAATTTTTCAGTTTTTGATTTGTTAAAAAAGTTTGAAATATCCAATAAATGTCGTTCCACTTCATGATTGTGTCCCACTTGTTGTTGATTCTTCACAAAAAAAGACAGTTTTATATCTTCATGTTTGAAGCCTGAAATGTGGCAAAAGGTCGCAAAGTTCAAGGGGCCGAATACTTTCGCAAGGCACTGTATGTCTGTCTCAGTCCTACTAACCCTGATATGTCTGTCTCAGTCCTACTAACCCTGATATGTCTGTCTCAGTTCTACTAACTCAAACCCTGATATGTCTGTCTCAGTCCTACTAACTCTGATATGTCTGTCTCTGTCCTAATAACTCAAACCCTGATATGTCTGTCTCAGTCCTACTAACTCTGATATGTCTGTCTCTGTCCTACTAACCCTGATATGTCTGTCTCAGTCCTACTAACTCTAACCCTGATATGTCTGTCTCAGTCCTATTAACTCTGATATGTCTGTCTCTGTCCTAATAACCCTGATATGTCTGTCTCAGTCCTACTAACCCTGATATGCCTGTCTCAGTCCTACTACCCTGCTTGCTGCAATGGAAAAGCTTGAGTTTGTTAGAGAGAAAGAGGAACGACTGGTTACACAAGTTCTCAGTATTGCTGACAAATAATCCTATCATACAGGCTGTGTATGTGTGTCTTCTGTGTCAGTACATACAGTTGGTGTCTATGGGTGGAGGGCCGAGGCGTTTGTACCATTCAGCTGAATGGAGAAGATAAGAAGGAGGGGTTTTATCTGAGTGGGGGAAGGTTAGAGGTAGACAGACACATTAATAGACTAGAATAACAGCTGACACAGATCTGGGCATCAGGGTACACACACACACACACAGACACACACACACACAGACACAAACACACACAGACACACAGACACACACACACACACACACAGCAACACATGGTACAAAGGGATTTTATGCAAACTATTTACCACTAAGTGCTGACGTAAGTTGTTTCTACATCTTTGATGTCAGGAGGGTTCTTGACACCATTTATTGATGTTTACGGCCCCTTATTGCCACGCCGACTCATAGAGGGCTGTGTCAGCACAGTTGGGTTTGTTCCCAAGCCTACAGAAGACACTGTATTTCTTCCATCAGTGTGTGTGTTGTCTCATGGGGTCGGGATAGAGTAGATGATAAATGACTATTCCTTCTATATCATACTGTTATACTACTGATTCTATTGACTTTCTATTCTATTGTACCATACTCTACTGTCTTCTATTCTCCAGAGGAAAGCTACTTTGGGACGGTGTACACATCAGATGACCGGGGCATCCTGTACTCTAAGTCTCTAGAGCGCCACCTGTTTGGTGGGGAAGGGAAGAGCGACTTCACCAACGTCACCTCCATGAGAGGAGTGTACCTCACCAACATACTGGAGGAGGGTACGCAACTACGCATCAACACAATCTGGGTCGTATTCTTTAGGAACATTAACAGTCCGAAACGGGGAGGGACTCTTATAATCTACACCCGTCACAGCCAGAACAGGACTGGCCACCCCTCAGAGCCTGGTTTATCTCTAGGTTTCTTCCTAGGTTCCTGCATTTCTAGGGAGTTTTTCCTAGCCACCGTGCTTCTACATCTGCATTGTTTGCTCTTTGGGGTTTTAGGCCTGGTTTCTGTTTAAGCACTTAGTGACAACTGCCGATGTAAAAAGGGCTTTATAAATACATTTGATTGATACCTGAACTTGTCCAATATAAAATGCATGTATTTTGTAGGGGGGAGGGGGGGGGGGGTTCAACTGGCTCATTGAAGTGTGAATGCATGTATTTTTTAGTGGCAAAAATATGACAATTACTAATCCAAGCTAAAACGTTTTTTCCTGGGTATTGTTTTTGGCAGACGGCCGCATTCGGACAGTCATTTCATTTAACCGAGGGGGAGAGTGGACACTCCTCAACAAGCCCCAGAATGTTGAGTGTGGTGAGGATTCAAGAAATGATGTGAGAACTAACTTAATTCCCTCCTCTGACAATTAAGTGTGTTGAGTAGAGTATGTTGATGCTTATTATATGATTGTGAACACTGATTCTTGTGTGTGTGTGTGTGTGACAGTGTAACTTGCACATCCACGGTGAGCACAGTCGCTACAACGGCATCACTCCCATGCTGCCTCTCTCTGACCCCACTGCCGTTGGCCTTGTCATCGCCCACGGTAACCAAACTGTCAATCATACATATCAAAGACATGTTGCATTGTGATACTTCTGTATTACCGTAGTGTACAGGATGTTGTGCACTACATGTTGCATTGTGATACTTCTGTTTTACCGTAGTGTACATGATGTTGTGCACTACATTTAGCACTGTAGGGAATCTTGAATGGACTACACAGGAAATTCTTCCGCCCCTAATAATTCGGTCATCACTACAAATAGCTGATCCCATATATAGTGCCCTTTATATGCCCGGTCCCCATTCGTTCCCTTACCATTTAATGTTTGCAGATCAGTAATGTGGGATCAGTATGGTGAAAGCTTCTCCACTACACTGGTTATCTCTATCCAGGCCCTTCAAGTCAGAAAACATTGGAGGGTTAGGGCTAAACGGAGGGGTAGGGAGAAACATGTTTTCGGACACATCCCCCACCCTCTAGCTGTCCCAGAATGTGTGTGACCTTTCTATGACCTCTGCCCTTTGACCGGTCAGGCAGTGTGGGGGACTCCATCTCGTCAACACGGCCTGACGTGTACGTGTCAGAGGACGGGGGGTACAAGTGGAGGGGTTCCCTGAGGGGGCCCCATCACTACAGCATCCTGGACGCTGGGGGGCTCGTCGTGGCTGTGGAGGCCCACCCCATGGACGGCCAAATCAACACCATCAAGTACTGAACACCACACGCACGCACACACACATTCGGTGCCATGTAGAAAGATTGGGTGTAAGAAAGATGCTTTTTATTCGCACCCCCACCCATGGCATGCAAGTGACATCCTCTGTGTGTGGGTGTGTGTGTGTGTGTGTCTGTGTCTGTGTTTGACTATGGAGTGTGTGTGTGTCTATCCGCTCTTCTCTCCCTATGAAGTTGTGAATGTGTCTAAGCAGTCCACTATCTGGTAACTCTGTATGTGTGTGTGTGTGTCTGTGTGTGTGTGTGTGTGTTTGACTATGGAGTGTTTGTGTGTCTATCCGCTCTTCTCTCCCTATGAAGTTGTGAATGTGTCTAAGCAGTCCACTATCCGGTAACTCTGTATGTGTGTGTTTTAATCCTGTGTACTTCATGCGTGTGTGTGTGTGCTTGCACCTTCACATTCAGATGTTTATACAGGGCCGTATTCATTAGGCACCAACGAAAGAAAACAACCTTAACTTTATCCAATAAGAAAGGCTTGTTTTAGTTTTCCGTTGCAAAGCGTTTTGTGACTCTGTGCACTACTGAAAACGACCCTGTATGTCATTGTGCATCACCCCAGGTTCTCCACAGATGAGGGCCAGTGTTGGAAGGTGTACAACTTTACAGAGCAGCCCATCTTCTTCGCTGGCCTGACATCTGAGCCGGGCACCAAGACCATGAACATCAGCGTGTGGGGTTACCGGCCCGAGGATGACCACCAGCCCATGTGGGTGGTGGTCACCATTGACTTCCAGAGTCTCCTCACCAGAGAGTGTGGGTGAATCTCAATTGCATTTTCTTGATTGTTTGTGTCATGTGTCTACTCGTCTCCTTGTCAAAACTCAGTGGAGGAGAATGTCTGAGGGGAGGAACCTTGGATCTTCTCCTCCAATGCTTTTTGAGAAGGAGGTGAGGAGAGTGGTCACGAGGAATCAAGGAAAGATGATTGAGATTCCCCCTGTGAGTCATTTGTTTGTTGTCAAATGTAATATCCCCAAGGATCATAATCAATTAAGCAACAACAGACATTTCACAAGGAATGAAACAGTAGCTAGCTTTCTATTGTGAGAATACCCAAAGAGCGTCGTCAAATATGTGGTTTACATATGTTGGATGTGTTTGATACCATTCCATTGATTCCATTCCAGCTATTACAATGAGTTTGCCCTCCTATAGATCCTTCCACAAGCCACCTTTGGTGTGCACCCCTGTGGGTCACTAGGAAAGGAATTGAACGTACTGATATCGATAAATATATACTAAAATTGGCATGTCTCAATAGTCTCTCTCTATTGGTTAACGTTGGTTTCCCATAGGTGGTAACCAGGACTATGTTCAGTGGTTGGCCCATGCCACAGGGGGCGGGGACTTGGCCACAGAGGGGTGTGTCTTGGGCTACAAGGAGACCTTCAGGAGGCTGAGGAAGCTGTCCGTCTGCAGGAATGGACGGGACTACGTGGTGAGCAGGCAGAAAAGCCCCTGCCCCTGCACCAGAGAGGACTACCTATGGTAAGAAACACTGTCAGGGGTCCAGTCTAAACTGACAAGGCTATTCAGTTATGATCCTGGAGGACCGTAACACTACTGGGTCGTATTCAGTAGTAACCAGAAGAAAACAAACTGAAACAGAAAGGAACTACCTGAACTTAGGAAACACTCGTTTTTATTGTCTGTTGAAAAAAAAAATGCTTTGTTGTGCCCTAATAAATTCAACCCTGGTTTTCATTCTCTCCCTCTAGTCAGGGATAAATTCAGATACAGGAAACCAGAAGTTGAGAGTTGTCCATTTAAAGGCACAATCTGTTACTTCATTTCTAGTCAAAAAAACTTATTTTTTCTCTAATTGTGCCTTTGAGGCAAATGGCCTAATGTGTCTCTCCTTTCCAACAGTGACTATGGTTACTATCGTCATGAGAACAGCTCAGAGTGTATGAGACAACTGGACACTGCAGACCACGCCCTGGAGGTGTGTCTAAATGGAGAGGAGGAGGAGCTTAGGACTTCGGGGTAATTATGACACACACACATGTGTTTTATTATCCTTGTGGGGACCAAAGAATTGATTCCCATTGAAAATCCTATTTTTCCTGACACTAATCCATAATCTAACCCTAATCTTAACCCCTAACCATAACTCCTAACACTAACTGTATCCCTAACCCTAACACCTAACCATAACTCCTAACCCTAACTGTATCCCTAACCCTAACCTTAACCCCTAACCATAACTCCTAACCCTAACTGTAACCCTAACCCTAACCTTAACCCCTAACCATAACTCCTAACCCTAACTGTATCCCTAACCCTAACCTTAATCCCTAACCATAACTCCTAACCCTAATAGTATCCCTAACCCTAAACTTAACACCTAACCATAACTCCTAACCCTAATAGTATCCCTAACCCTAAACTTAACCCCTAACCATAACTCCTAACCCTAACTGTATCCCTAACCCTAACCTTAACCCTAACCATAACTCCTAACCCTAACTGTATCCCTAAACCTAACCTTAACCCCTAACCATAACTCCTAACCCTAACTGTATCCCTAACCCTAAACTTAACCCCTAAGCCTAAAATAACCTTTTCCTTGTTGGGACCGGCGAAATGTGGTCCCCACAAAGATAGTCAAACCAAACACACACACACACAGTTCACCATGTGGTCTCCATGTGTAGGTACCGTAAGGTTCCCAGTGATAAGTGTGAGGGAGGTTTCACTCCCCTGCGCATAAAGGAGACAGTCAACAGGCATTGTGGGAACTCTAGTCAGCCCCCCACTGCCAGCCCATATTCTGAAACCCCGGTGAGTGTGACCTGTGCGTGTGCATCTGCGAGTTCTTGTGTGGGTCTCCTTTGAGTGTGTGTGTGCTTGGTTTATTGCTCACAGTGTGAAAGGTGTGACTTATCTGGGCATAATGTAACAGTGTTCTTCATTCTCGGGAGACACACATTGTGAGCTGGGTTTTGTTCCAGCCCAGTACGAACACACCTGATTCAATCAATCAATTGGCTTGATAACTGGTTGATGAGTTGAATCAGTTGTGTCAGCGGTGTGCTGGAACAAAAGCCTACACACCCTCTGGGTACTTCCGCATGAGAAAATACAGCCCCACATATTAGATGATTCATTGCGTCACATGATAAAGGTTTATAGCGTTTAGAATATTATGACCAGAAATATTATAATGCTATGCCTGTATTTCAGAGAGAGAAGATGCTGTTGATCGTAGTTTGTGTTGGATCAGGGATTGTCATTCTGGTGGCTGTTGCCGCTGCTGTCTATACTGTAAGGAGAATGGGCTATGGAAATAGGTGAGCCACATACACACTTATGCGCACGAGCATGCAAGTACACACGCATACAAACACACACACACACACACACAAACACAGACACACTGCTCAGGTACAAGTGCACATTGCTTCCGTTCTGGTCTTAAATATTGATATGCCTTGTGGCTCCGCCCCCTACAGGGCGCCAACATATCGCTTCTCTGTCCTGCAGCTTCGGGACGACGACTGCTCCATTGCCGCCGACCCAGAGAGTGTCGCCAGTAGCAACGGAACATCAGTCTTCCCAGTGGATTCAGATGATGTGAGTGTTATTAGCTTTAACATGGTGGCTAAAGGCACTTAGGATTTTTAGGACATTTTGTGTGCATAGCTTGTGCATTTAAGGGCAGCATTATGGTCATGTTGGCCCGTCAATTGTTTTAAATGAACGATGATCCATTTACAAGACGTAATGTGGAAAATATTGATACCTTCCCTCTGTTGTCCCCCCGTTTTGTAGGATCTTATTGAATGAACAACATGAGATTAAATATCTTGACGATGATCTCCAGAGCTTGGCCATTTGGATGTATGGCATTCCACTTGTTGTATTACGTACCTGTTGCATCTCAATGGAAAGATGTCTAGGGTTTGTAAGGAACAAATTGCAGATGTCATGTAGATGGTATGCAGATGTCCCAAGCTATTTATTGAGCGAAGAACACTTCCCACTGGACACTGGTTGAACCAACGTAGAATAGAAGTTTATTTCAAGTTTCACTGCTCTGTTTTTAAGTATTTGATGAATTAACAGTTTGTCTCTGTCTGATGATATTATTAATGCGTGGAACACTTTCTTCAACTTGCACAATTTTGTATGGCGCTTGCAACGCAATTGATAGTGGGTTCGATTCCCGGGACCACCCTTGTGTAAAATGTATGCACGCATGACTGTAAATCGATTTGGATAAAAGCGTCTGCTAAATGGCATATATTTATTATTATAATTATTATTATTGTTATTACCACTGTTCACTAGTCTGTATTTTGATGAGGCCCTGAATAATGTGCATTCCTAATAAATCAATACAGTAATGTTAGAATGTATGTAATGGAAATAAAGTGCCTGATTACCTCAATTATTCTGTATTTACTCTGCAGGAACAATCAACTGTTATCTGTTATTCACTATGCATTTATTCCTCATGTCTCTATTTCTTTATCTTTAACTCTGCATTGTTGGAAAAGGCCCCGTGAGTAAGCATTTCACTGTTAGTCTACACCCGTTGTTTATGAAGCATGTGACAAATAACATAGGATTGATTTGACTTGTAGAGTGGATCCCACAGCAAGTAGAGATTACTATCAACTTGTTTTGTATTTGAATAGATTATCTTCTGTTAGTCAGCACCTCACCTAAAGTGTCTATGTTCTTTAATTGTTTTACTTCCTAGGTGGATTTTTTTTTGCATTGCCTACCTGTACAATGTGCCATATGGGTTAGGGCTCCACCCGATGGGTTCTACTTGTTCTTTCTGGACAGGACCACCCACAAATGAAATCCCTGTTTGAATTCTTTAAAAGTGCATCATTCCTTACTCGTTGATTAGAAATCATCGGAAAGGTAAAAGCCATGTGATGGTGCCCTTGCATTTACTTGTCCAATCTTGTAATAATAATCAATGATTGCCGGGTGCAGGAGGAAGGATACACTTTTCATTCAACTACTCTCCCCACACAAGAGGGCGCTGTGCAGCATATCCTCTCCCGAAGGGTCTTTGCCACAGTCTTGTGTCTATGCTTTGCCCCTCCTTTAGAGCTGTTGTGACTTCGAGTGTGTGTGTCATGAACAACAGCACTAGCAACAAAAGTGAAATTGGCTGTTTGCCTTCAAAATAAAAGTCCCCCATTGAAACTGATTCCACTATGAAAATAGTGGAATTATGCCACAATTGGACTAGATAATGGTAAACAAGGATGTTTTATAATGTTGGTATATACATTTAACAAAAGACAATTTAACACAAAACATACAATTCAGTTGAAATCGCACTGTGGATGTATATAGACTTCAGAATTGCATTGGAGGCATACTTAAATTGCAATGTACAGCCTTACCTATGGATCTTGGGTCCATGAAATGGGGTATCAGCCTACTGAGTGACACCTACAGATTACATTGCTTAAAGAGTTTACACAAATACTAGCATCTTAGCTTTTATTACAGAACTGTAAACGTCGGAAATCCCCTCACTATTCAGCCTATTGTATGTATTGGGCATTCATATTGCAATGTACAACCTTACCTATGGATCTTGGGTCCATGAAATTGGGTATCAGCCTATTCGGTGACACCAACAGATTACAATTTACACAAATATGAGCTTTGTTGCTCTATTTGCAGGACTTTAACTGAGGAGTATTTTTCTCTGCTAATGCAGAAGTAACAAAGGCCTAGTTCACAAATTTTGTAAAATACAAATATACTATTACTTTTTATTTCGATTTATCAGGGGCTTCCCGTAAATATAGAACTCACACTGTAGAACAGTATGTGGAAACACAGAGCTAGATAAGAGGAACAGGTGGCCGTGTTCAGGTTGTAAATGGCAGCGAGTAGCGTGGATGAAAAGGAGGAAATTGAGAAAAGGTTGGAATGGCAACAGCTGTGCTGGAATGAGAACAATATGGGTGTCAGTTTATTTAGAGCGGGAGAATGAGATCATGATACAGAAAGCAGTGGAGCGTCTACGAAAGAAAGCATAAAGATGGCCAATGTTGGAAGCAAGAGTCATAATGTGTCAGAGTGGAAAGTGGTGATGGTGTTTGATGAGACCACAGGGCCTCATTTACACCCTATCTGACTAACCAATGCATTGGAGAAAGAGATAGGGGAAGTCAAACTCTCCTGGTTCATTGGAAAGGTAAATTGCTAATATTTTGTGGTAGCCAGGCTCTGAAAGGCAAGATTCTGCAAATGGAAAAGCTTAATGGGATGAAGCTTAAAAGCCATATCCCTGAGGCTTATACTAGGTTAAGGGGAGTCATCACTGGGGCCCCAATATCTACGTCCATAGTTGATATTAAAGAAAATGTGAAGGGAGGCAGAGTGATTGAGGCCAAAAGTTTGCTCAGTAGGAAAGAGGGTCAAAGAAGTGAAAGTTTATCAGTGCTGCTGGGGTTTGAGAAGGTTTTGCCTGGAACAGTATAGATAGCATTCTCTTATTTCAATGTTGTTGACATGCTGAATCATTCAAATGGTGGATTGTTTCAGCAGGTTATAGATATCGTTGAATGGATTCGGGGGCTTGGGATGGGTTTTTAGCAGGTATTGATTTGTTTTTTATTTTTTATTTTCTAGGTAGACCGTGATTCACCGCAAACTTCAGGACAGTACGTAGCAGTATGCACCGTAAACGTTTGTTTGACCGCTATGATTTAAAGATGAATAGAATGGCCTCACACTCCAGTACAGTAGGTGGCGGTGAAGAATAATGTATGGTCGTCCTTTATGTTTAGGAGATTATTGAAGTACCACAAGAGTAAATAGCGATTTTCTGAAACAGGGAAGAAGAGTCTGTCATCGTATAGCCAAGGCTTGTAACCGTGGCGTTTCTCAGGTAAAGTTGCCAGCTATCTTGCTAACGTTCGCTGTTTATTTTTTAGCTCTTGCCAATTAAATCGATTTGCTGTTGGGGCAATCAGGTTTATCTAACTATTTTGACCAGGGTTGGCTAGCTAGCTACTGTTAACGGAATCGAACTAATTTGTGAATCGCTGTAACTAGTTATGGCTAAATCTAACCATACTTTAACGTTACTTATTTGGGGACGATAATTTATTCGGAAAAATTGATGTCTAGTTTTCACAGTTAGCTGACTACTGTTAGCCAAACACTATTAACACATAACTAATTGCGTAGCCAGCAGATCTGACCCGATTGTTTAAGCTGTACCAGGGTCGGACAGGCTTCCTATGTAGATTAAAACTGGAATGTATAACTTCCGGTGTAGATTAAGACTGGAGCCAGTGTGAGAAGGTTTAGAAAACGTAGCTAGCACCCTCAATCCGAATTGTTCCAAAATGGCTGCTGTCCTGCTAACTCGCATGAGAACAACATAGCAGTCATTCAATCTTCTTGGTATGACAATTTGGACTACAAGGCATTTCCCATCCCTGTTTTGAGCTATGTTTTCTGAACCATATCTCGCGCCGGCTCCAACCCTAGTGCAGCTGAGCAATCTTTTTATTTTTATTTTTTTTATTTAACCTTTATTTAACCAGGTAGGCAAATTGAGAACAAGTTCTCATTTACAATTGCGACCTGGCCAAGATAAAGCAAAGCAGTTCGACACACAACAACAGAGTTACACGTGGAGTAAAACAAACATACAGTCAATAATACAATAGAAAAATAAGTCTATATACAATGTGAGCAAATGAGGTGAGATAAGGGAGGTAAAGGCAAAAGGCCATGGTGGCGAAGTAAATACAATATAGCAAGTAAAACACTGGAGTGGTAGATATGCAGTGGAAGAATGTGCAAAGTAGAAATAGAAATAATGGGGTGCAAAGGAGCAAAATAAATACAGTAGGGGAAGAGGTAGTTGTTTGGGCTAAATTATAGGTGGGCTATGTACATGTGCAGTAATCTGTGAGCTGCTCTGACAGCTGGTGCTTAAAGCTAGTGAGGGAGATAAGTGTTTCCAGTTTCAGATATTTTTGTAGTTTGTTCCAGTCATTGGCATCAGAGAACTGGAAAGAGAGGCGCCCAAAGGAGGAATTGGTTTTGGGGGTGACCAGAGAGAAATACCTGCTGGAGCGCGTGCTGCTATGGTGACCAGCGAGCTGAGATAAGGGGGGACTTTACCTAGCAGGGTCTTGTAGATGACATGGAGCCAGTGGGTTTGGCGACGAGTATGAAGCGAGGGCCAGCCAACAAGAGCGTACAGGTCGCAGTGGTGGGTAGTATATGGGGCTTTGGTGACAAAACGGATGGCACTGTTGTAGACTACATCCAATTTATTGAGTAGGGTATTGGAGGCTATTTTGTAAATGACATCGCTGAAGTCGGTAGGATGGTCAGTTTTACGAGGGTATGTTTGGCAGCATGAGTGAAGGATGCTTTGTTGCGAAATAGGAAGCCAATTCTAGATATTATTTTGGATTGGAGATGTTTGATGTGAGTCTGGAAGGAGAGTTTACAGTCTAACCAGACACCTAGGTATTTGTAGTTGTCCACATATTCTAAGTCAGAGCCGTCCAGAGTAGTGATGCTGGACGGGCGGGCAGGTAGCGATCGGTTGAAAAGCATGCATTTAGTTTTACTTGTATTTAAGAGCAGTTGGAGGCCACGGAAGGAGAGTTGTATGGCATTGAAGCTTGTCTGGAGGGTTGTTAACCTCTTGAAGCTAGGGGGCACTATTTTTATGTTTGGAAAAATGACGTTCCCAAAGTAAACGGCCTATTTCTCAGGACCAGATGCTAGAATATGCATATAATTGACAGATTAGGATAGAAAACACTCTAAAGTTTCCAAAACTGTCAAGATTTTGTCTGTGAGTTAAACAGAACTGATATTGCAGGCTAAAACCTGAGGAAAATCCAATCAGGAAGTGCCCCTGTTTTTGAAACCTCTGTTATGTATCCCTATTGCCCATTTAAAGGGATATCAACCAGATTCCTTTTTCTATGGCTTCCCTAAGGTGTCAACAGCCTTTAGACATAGTTTCAGGCTTTTATTTTGAAGAATGAGAGTGAACGACCACATTGCGTAAGTGGATAGGTGGGGGCTCTGAGTGAGTTGTTTAGGGCCTTCCTCTGACACCGCCTGGTATAGAGGTCCTGGATGGCAGGGAGCTCTGCCCCAGTGGAGTACTGGGCCGTCCACACTACCCTCTGTAGGGCCTTGCGGTCGGATGCCAAGCAGTTGCCATACCAGGCGGTGATGCAACCAGTCAAGATGCTCTCAACGGTGCAGCTGTATGACTTTTTGAGGATCTGAGGACCCATGCCAAATCTTTTCAGCCTCCTGAAGGGTCCCCTCTTCACCACTGTGTTGGTGTGTGGACCATGATAGATCCTTAGTGGAGTGGACACAGAGGAGCTTGAAGCTCTCAACCTGCTCCACTACAGCCCTGTCGATGTGAATGGTGATGTGCTCGGCCCTCCGTTTCCTGTAATCCATGATCAGCTTCTTTCTCTTGCTGACATTTGATTGAGAAGTTCTCCACAGGTCAGATAGAATAGATGTATAACACATAGGAATAGGTCTAGGGAAAATGTGCTATAGTTAAAGGGAATACATATAACCATACTACCCTGTTCACATTACTTGGCAGTTTTTCCAACAGGTTCAAGTTGTCTCTGAACCGCACCTTTTGTTCTGTAGCTTGACTCATTTTCTTACCGCCAGGTACAATCCAGGACACACTTGCAACCTGTGTAGCTTCCTCACAGTGGGTTGTGGGAATTGCGGTTCAAGAATCATTAATGCATGAAGGTTCTCTGTGGTCATTGACCTGCAGTAGAATCTGTCTAACACTTGTAGAGAGACAACTTCAACTGTGTCAGATAAGGGAGGAACAAAATGTGCCACATGCCAGACAAGTGGGCGACAACATTCCCTTGCAGTAATCTCCAGCCCAAAGCCCTGTGATGTGTGACTGGAAATGAAACAGGCTGAAGGATGCTATTCCACGGAATACAACCTTGATCCAAGCATCAGATTCTCAATGCACAGCAATCACAGACACTAAGGCTTTGAGAGGCGATGTCAGGACAGGTGGGAGCAGAGAGGGTGATCTTGACAGAAATCACTTAGGTAGGTCTTATCTCTGCTTCATCTTACTGTCATTACCTCTCATTCCCCTCCCAATGCAAAAGCCTCACTATAGATGAATACATGACAGGTTGTATATAACCCGACCGACCACGCATGCTGCTATTAGCACAGAGTCAAAAATAAGATGGAATTCACACGGTACCTCAGAGCCCGTTAATGGGATTTCTCGCATTTAAGCCAGCAGCATACCACCCTGCATACCACTGTTGGCTTGCTTCTGAAGCTAAGCAGGGTTGGTCAGAGACCAGATGCTGCTGGAAGTGGTGTTGGAGGGCCTGTAGGAGACACTATTTCCTCTGGTCTAAAAAAAGATCCCAATGCCCCAGGGCAGTGATTGGGGACACTACCCTGTGTAGGGTGCCGTCTTTCGGATGGGATGTTAAACGGGTGTCCTGACTTTGAAGTCATTAAAGATCTCATGGCAATTATTGTAAGAGTAGGGGTGTTGACCCTGGTGTCTTGGCTAATTTCCCAATCTGGCCCTCAAACCATCACGGTCACCTAATAATCCCCAGTTTACAATTGGCTCATCTCCCCTGTAACTATTCCCCAGGTCGTTGCTGTAAATGAGAATGTGTTCTCAGTCAACTTACCTGGTAAAATAAAGAATAAAAAAAAAAAAAAACTGTCTGCTCTCCTGACCTTAAACAGGCCTGCATAGTGTTAATCAGCTTCCATCAGCCCCTCAACATTGCTTATTGTTTATTAATTTTGCTGTGTTGGACCCAACATTATGACACTTTAGACAATGGTTACATATTTTCACCAATGCCAGGTATCAAGTCCTCTCAAAGATGCTAATGAATGTCCTAATGCTCTACCCATTGACATTGTCAGAACAAGCCTCTTAAAATTGCTCAAAAACAAACTCTTACAATTAGCTCTTTCTTGAAAGCCCAGCTATATATTTCACAGGCACGGATATAAATGAATCACGCTGTATATTAAACACTACAGTTTCCTACTTTTCTCTCAACTGGTCTCTGACCTCCCGAAATGCTTTCTCATCGTCGTGGGTGATCAGGCATAACACCATCGTGTCATCAGCAAACTTAATGACTGTGTTGGAGTCGTGGTTGAACAGGGAGTAACAGGAGGGCACTAAGCACTCACCCCTAATGGGCCCCAGTATTGACGGTCAGCATGGCGGATGTGTTGTTGCCTACCCTCACCACTTGAGGAGCAGCCTGTCAGGAAGTCCAGGATCCAGTTGCAGAAGGAGGTGTTCAGTTCCAGGATCCTTTAGTTTCAGTTAGCTTCACAGTGTAACATTTTACATCAAAATGAAAGAAAAGTTATCTTGCACATTCAGCAGGCTGTGGTGTTAAATAGGCTTTTAGAATTGTTGTCTTTATTTTGTTACTTATCGTTAATGCCGTCTTTGGTGTGCTGATTAATGCACAAGCACGCCTTTTTCCCCCACTCCTATCAATATTTATTTTGATTAAGTCATTTAATCGAATATTTTCAGTCGTCTTCCTCAAATGAACGGGAAGATGATACAATCTTTCCAAGAGGAAGTAAATCTCATTTCATTGGTCCTCAACCCGTGGCTCAATCATTTAATTCGGGGTAAGTGGAGTTAGCAGGGAGTTTAGCCTTCCCTGGAGCATGTTTCGTTCTGAAGACTTTTACCTGGCTGAAAGGTGAGACACATTCGTATGACTGGTTGACCAAATTTGCCTCTTCGTAGGATACCCCTCTAGCTTTGTATGTATTTCTGTCAATATTTATTTAGCCATCCCATTATGAACTACCGCTCTTCCTTGTTCTCAGTTAGATGTCAAAGTGAGTCATGTTTTAAACCCAGGAGGAAAGGCTAATGTCCAAGTAGTAGTGTGACATGATCATACCCAACCAGCCAAAGTTAACTAGCTAGTCAACCTTACTGTCGAACCACTGTCTCTCCCTCTGTATGTCTCTCCACACTGGAGAATATTGACATGTTGCTTTGTCTTTCAACAGGGGCATACATTGTGTTGTACTCACTGCAGATTCTTGGGACCAACATGAGAGCTGGAGGTAGGTTTTGCTATAATAGGTACCTGTATTTCTGACAGCATAACTTTTATCACATTTACTTGGGTCAGTGTGTGACAATTGTTTATCTTGGCTATTCTGTCTACAAATCATATTCTTAATCACTGGACAACATAGCTATGCCTATAGCCTACTTGTTTAGTTTATTAGGGACCCCATTAGCTACTGCTCGTGTAGCTGCTACTCTTCCTGGGGTCCACACAACATACATTACAAAATACAGAATGGTAATAGACAAGAACAACATAAGATATTACTTTAATATAGAAATAAGAGGTGTGTGTGGAGAAAGACTCCAATAGACAGCAAATACTATTTACACACTTCATATATACATTCTTATGTACAATACAGTTAAATGAGACCTTCAGAAAGAGGAGAGGTGCTGTGATACAATATATTTCTAAATGTGAACTTAAGTAACCTCTGGTTGCAGAGCATTCCACGATTTCATGTTTCTATACATAACTGAGCGACACACTAAATGTGTTTTTGGTTTGGGTACCGTGGAGAAACCCATAGTGGTGTGTCTGGGGTATGTAGTGTATGCAAATGGTTAGGCATTTTCAAAAAAAACACTTTTCTTAGACTAGAAGTAGTCCGTTTCTCCTCAACCATGAAAGACTATCATGTTGTGTGTGTGCAGTTAAAGGCAAGGCGCTTGTTTTCAGCCAGCTGCAGCTTTGCTAGGTCTTTCTTTGCTGCACCTGACCATATTATGGGACAAGATCAAAGCCTGGTACAGTTGAGCTTTGTGTCAAAAACGCAGAACACACCACAACATACATACTGTACCGCTCACCATCTTCACAAAAACTTTGTATGTGACTTGACAATGACAACTGACCATCCAATGTTACTCCTAGGAGTTGAGCTTCTTCAATGTGTAGCGGTATTGTTAGAGAGGGATAAAGATTTTGTTCTGGCGCCAGGCAGGTATTAACCCTTCTGAAAAGAAGAATAGGGGAGAGTAGCACTAGTAACCCCACCAATAATACCTCATACTAGAATAATGGCAGAGCAATTCAAAGGCCACTTCATACAAACAATTGATGACAAAGAACCCAGCCAAAAACCTTAACTTGCAATGTTCTGTATTACGTCCCAGTGGAGGAGTGAGGGGGGGGGGGGGTATAAATGGGTTTGTGGGGTGTGTTCATAGACAAAGGCTTTGAAATGTCCAAAAATATTCTCTGCTAAATGTCAATAGTCCCCCCACAAAATCAATAGTTCAAGCACACAACCTCACTTTAACCTCACCATTCTGTATACATCTGGCCCTTCTTTGGACACTGTGTTAACTAACCTCCAAATGAGCTTCAATGCCATACAACACTCTTTCCGTGGCCTCCAACTAATCTTAAACAAAAGTAAAACCAAATGCATGCGTTTCAACCGTTTGCTGTCCGCACCCGCCCGACTAGCATCACTACCCTGGACGGTTCTGACCTAGAATATGTGGACAACTACAAATACCTAGGTGTCTGGCTAGACTGTAAACTCTCCTTCCAGACTCATATTAAACATCTCCAATCCAAAATCAAATCTAGAATCGGCTTTCTATTTCGCAACAAAGCCTCCTTCACTCACGCCGCCAAACTTACCCTAGTAAAACTGACTATCCTACCGATCCTTGACTTCGGTGATGTCATCTACAAAATAGCTTCCAATACTCTACTCAGCAAACCGGATGCAGTCTATCACAGTGCCATCCGTTTTGTTACCAAATCACCTTATACCACCCACCACTATGACCTGTATGCTCTAGTCGGCTGGCCCTCGCTACGTATTCGTCGCCAGATCCACTGACTCCAGGTCATCTATTAATCTATGCTAGGTAAAGCTCCGCCTTATCTCAGCTCACTGGTCACGATAACAACACCCACCCGTAGCACGTGCTCCAGCAGGTATATCTCACTGGTCATCCCCAAAGCCAACACCTCCTTTGGCCGCCTTTCCTTCCAGTTCTCTGCTGCCTATGACTGGAACGAATTGCAAAAATCGCTGAAGCTGAAGACTTATTTCCCTCACTAACTTTATACATCAGCTAACCAATCGCTGAAACATAGTCCATCTGTAAATAGCCCACCCAATCTACCTACCTCATCCCCATATTGTTTTTATTTACTTTTCTGCTCTTTTGCACACCAGTACCTCTACTTGCATATCATCTGCTCATTTGTCACTCCAGTGTTAATCTGCTAAATTGTAATTACTTCGCTACTATAGCCTATTTATTGCCTACCTCCTCTCGCCATTTGCACACACTGTATATAGACTTTCTTTTTTTTCTATTGTGTTATTGACTGTACGCTTGTTTATTCCATGTGTAACTGTTGTTTGTTGCACTGCTTTGCTTTATCTTCGCCAGGTCACAGAGAACTTGTTCTCAACTAGCTTACCTGGTTAAATAAAGGTGAAATAATAAATAAACTAAAATGCCAACCCAAATACATCCGGCAGGGCAATAATAGTCCAGCGACACTGAACATCAAAGGGAGCGCAGTGGGAAACAATAGGTTTGCTAGAGCGATAGAGGGAAAATTAGTGAGAGAGGGGGTGGTGGTTTAGCTGTTGACTTCAGGCTTGCAGTTGCACTGTCTGTCAGTCTGATACACCTGATGGTTTGTTTGTCAAAGCTTCGCAACACTGTTGCTACTAATCCATTCGATCAATGACAGGAGCGGGCCCCAAAGATTCCAAACACGACCTAGAGCGTTAACACCGGCGATCAACTTCAACACTTTACAAACTAATCACGCTGAAAATAAACAGAACTTCTGCGAAGAGTTAAACACACTGTCAAAACTGCCACGCCGACCGAGAACCTCCATACAGAGCCGGAAGAGCCATCTTTATTATCTCCCTCCTGACTGCTGCTGTGCTCTTAAAGGGGCAGCCCATGGTGAAGGCTCCGTGCAGGATTTCTCTACAAATGTTCACAACCATCTCCAGTTTAGGTCTAAGAGAATGCTTTGAACCAAATCTAATGCTTTTTGGTTTCAGATGAATTTAACACCAGATTATTGTAATTTCCCATTCTGACACTGACTGAAAGTCCTTGCTAAGAGACTCTGTGAGCTCATTGGCTGTAGATGGTGATGTGTGCAATCAGCATACGTAGTAATTCTAACTTCTTGTAAGACAAGTGGCAAATCATTTGTAAAAATAGAGAAGAGTAACGGCCCAAGGAAACTGTCCTGAGGGGAACTACTGTACGTATCTGATGTTAGAGAAGCTTCCATTGAAGAACACTCTGGGTTCTGTTGGGTAATTAACTCTTTAACCGTGTGATGGCAGGGGACGTAAAGCCATTCCAAGTGAGTTTTTTTTTTCAATAAGAAATGATGATCAATAACGCAAGGCTTCACTGAAACCTAACAATACAGCTCCAACTATCATCTAATCAATTTATTTTAGCCAGTCATGAGTCAGTGCAGTACAAGTTGAGTGCCTTTCCCTATATGCATGCTGAAAGTCATTAGTTAACGTGTTCTTTATAAAATAGCATTGCATTTGTTCAAACGCAGTTCTCCATCAGTTTACTGAAAACAGGCAGCACACTGACTGGGTGGATGTTAGAGGCAGCAAAGGGTGCTTTACTATTTGTAGGTAGTGGAATGACTTTAGCTTTCTTCCACACCTGTGGACACAATCCTGGTTAAAGACATGGTAACTTGGGGTGGCAATACAGTCTTATCATTCTCAGTAGTTTCCCATCTAGGTTGTCTATACTTGGTGGCTTATCATTGATGGATGGTAACTGTTTTTCCACCTATTCCACACTAACTTGACCAAATTCAAAACGGCATTCCTGCTCTTTCATTGTTAGATCTTCAATGCACATATGTTGGTTTGATGTTTTAACTAACTAATGTTTGTCCTCTTTACTGGTGAAATTGTCATTGAAATGATTTCTGTATCAAAAGGTTTTGCTAAAATGGCCCATCAACATCAATGAACGATGTAGATTTAATTGGGTTTTCTGTCCATAATATAACTTAAGGTGGTCCAAAGTATTTTCCCATTGTTTTTTTTAATGTAAATTATCTTGTTAGTAATATTCTTATTATTATAAAACATTTTAAAAAATGTCTCAATTGACATTATGTCAACCAATCAGCTGAGCAGCCTGAATTGTTTGTCTTTTTTTGTCTTTTTTTTTTTCATTTCTTTGGACCATACCATTTTTCAGTTCATCGACCCAGGGGGCTCTAACAGTTCTCAGTTTCTTAACAGGTACATGCTTGTCAACAATTTGCAAGAATCATTTTACAAATACTCCAAGTGCTGCATCAGGTTTCTCCTCATACACATCAGGCCAACAAATGTCATCTTAAACAAGAGTCCTGAGAACATTCTGTAAGATCTGTTATGAATAACTTTAGACCCTGCCTTTGGTACTTCTGGCTTTTCTTGTTATTGCCATAATGTTATGGTCACTACAGCCAATGGGAACTGATATTGCTTTGGAGCCAAGCTCTGCAGCAGTGGTGAAGATCTGATCAATACTAGTGGATGTCACAGATCCAACACTATTGGTTTACACTCTAGTTGGTTGAGTGATAACCTGGGTCATGTTACAGGCTTTAGTCACAGTAAGAAGCTTCCTCTCGAGAGGACAACTAGATAACCAGTCAATGTTCAGGTCACCAAGCAAATTAATTTCTCTGTTAGCATCAGATACCTTATCTGACACACACACATTAGACATGGTGTTGAAATAGTGTTCCATTTCCTCTCTCTCCTCTCTCCTGCTGTCTATTGATCTCTTCATTCTCTTTCTTTGGTCTATGTATCTTATTTCCTTCAGGCATCTTGAAGTTGGCTGCATTGATTTCGGTCTTTTTCCTGGCAGTTTTCCTTGCCTTCCAGCTGCTGGAGATTAACATGGACTTCAATCTGGGGAATGTGTTTGGTGAGTTTGGTTACAGGTGTTTTCCAGTGTTGTAACTGTGCATATCAATCTATTGCCTGAGCTTGCATGGAATTCCAAAGAGTAATCACTTAGTTTCAAAGGCTATTGTTTTGAATACATCTCTCAATAGATGGTATTAATAATCTTCACCAGGGATTCTACATTTAGGCCTTCAGAAAAACCTTTGTCGTGTCTGCATGCGATACCCCTTAGTCTCTGGCTGAAGCTAAATTCACACACTACGGAGACGGAAGGTGCGTAGCGCAATGTTGTTTTTCGTCACAAAAGGGGTGGCTCCTTGTGATATTTTCTGGCATTCGGCCGTACTTTTGTGCTACCTGGAAATTGAGACACTCGGTATCATCCCTTCTGCAGCCGTGGGGGCAGTGTTGTCGCTCGGTATCATTCCCTTCCATGTCCGTGGGGGTAGTGTTGTCGCTCTGTATCATTCCCTTCCTCAGCCGTGGGGCCAGTGTTGTCGCTCGGTATCATTCCCTTCCGCAGCCGTGGGGGCAGTGTTGTCGCTCTGTATCATTCCCTTCCGTAGCCGTGGGGGCAGTGTTGTCGCTCGGTTCCTTGTTCTGATCTACAGGGTATTCATCAAAGTAGCCTAATTTGTATTTGTAACCAAATATAATCTCTGTGACTGTTCAAACGCTAAACCAAACGACAAGAATCCACCCCCTGAAAATATTGAGTTTATTAGTAATAACCAGTGATTCCAGGCTATTGTGAAGTGGTAGAACCTGCTTTAGCCAACTAGCTAGCCATGTGCTTTTATCTGATATCTGAATGAGTACACAAGCAGGATATCAAACTGGGATAATGTTTTAGGTTGCACCGGCAAGTAGAAGAGTAATTGCTAGGGCATGTTTTAAAAAAAGATACATCTGATTTCACATGGAGATGTGTGATGCTAAAAGGCCTGGCCAGCTTACTATGTTTTTAGCCAGGCTACAGCCAGATTTAGGTCAAAGCTCAATGTTAACTTTCTTAAATAAGGAACTCATGAGCTAATGTCATAAAGACATCTGGAACTTGAGTCTAACTTGTCTGTTTCTGTCCCTCCACAACAGGGTCTATGCCTGTAGAGGAAGGCTGTAAGTATACTTCAATAACTTCTCCTGTTACATCACTTTAACCTGATTCCCGCAATCAATCAAGTTACATTTCTTCTTTTCTTTCCCTCCCGTGGTATATGAAAATCAGAACTGATCTTCTCTTAACAATCCATGGAAACACCTTACCATGTATGCTTAAGCGTTAGCTAAGTAGTTAATCTGTGTGTATTGTGTACTTACCACCTGGCCTTCATTGTGAATGTTTTGGTTCTTTAGCTGTTGAGTTCTATGTAAATAGTCTGGTTTGTTCTGTAGGTGTGTGTTTGCAGGGCCTAGATATGTACGTGTTCGCTGATATTGTGTGTGTTTGATGGGGGGGGGGATGCTAAAGTGTGTTGGTATTGTATACTCTGTTTGGAATTCCATTCACAGCTACCAGACAGGAACGCTACAAGTGTGGCCTCTCCAAGCCATGTCCCGAGGGACACTTCTCCTTTAAGATGGCCAGCGGAGCAGCCAGTGTTGTCGGTCCCAAAATCTGCCTGGAGGACAACATGTAAGAGACAGGATAGACCTATAATAACAGTACAACCAAAGACCCACATCCCTCTCAACCCATAATAACAGTACAACCAAAGACCCACATCCCTCTCAACCCATAATAACAGTACAACCAAAGACCCACATCCTCCTCAACCTATAATAACAGTACAACCAAAGACCCACATCCCTCAACTTATATTAACAGTACAACCAACAACCCACCCACTCTCAACCTATATTAACAGTACAACCAACGACCCACCCCCTCTCAACCTATATTAACAGTACAACCAAAGACCCACCCCCTCTCAACCTATATTAACAGTACAACCAACGACCCACCCCCTCTCATCCCCTATAATAACAGTACAACCAACGACCCACCCCCTCTCAACCTATAATAACAGTACAACCAACGACCCACCCCCTCTCAACCTATATTAACAGTACAACCAACGACCCACCCCCTCTCAACCTATATTAACAGTACAACCAACGACCCACCCCCTCTCAACCTATAATAACAGTACAACCAACGACCCACCCCCTCTCAACCTATAATAACAGTACAACCAAAGACCCACATCCCTCTCAACCCATAATAACAGTACAACCAAAGACCCACATCCCTCTCAACCTATATTAACAGTACAACCAACGACCCACCCCCTCTCAACCCATAATAACAGTACAACCAACAACCCACCCCCTCTTAACCTATATTAACAGTACAACCAAAGACCCACACCCCTCTTAACCTATATTAACAGTACAACCAACAACCCACCCCCTCTTAACCTATATTAACAGTACAACCAAAGACCCACACCCCTCTTAACCTATATTAACAGTACAACCAACAACCCACCCCCTCTTAACCGATACACAGGGGCCTAATTAGAAACAAGCATTTTAAATAAGACATGTTTTATCCCCCCCCCCCCCCCGCGCAAAAAAAGAACCTTGCACTTGACTTTTCCTTCTAGCACTGACTTTACTGAATACTACTTTTTATTTTGAAAGAATCTACAGCACTTACTATGACTGTTATGTGGTGTCTCACCTAGCTATCTTAAGATGAATGTGCAACTGTAAGTAGCTGTGGATAAGAGCATCTGCTGAATGACTAAAAGGTAAACATCTATTGCCAGGTAGAAATCTAGAGTGCAAGGCTGACACAATAGGATATTCTACAACACAATTATCCATGTCTGTTCTACAGGATGCATTTCTGTTCTTATTTTATAGATTCCTAGACAGACTAGCGTAGACCGGTATGAACTAGATCATAACTGAGATGGGGATTCAATTTAAACATGCCTGAAGCAACCTGTTGACTGTTAACCCTCTATTTAATTAACTGTTGACTGACTCTTGTGGCATTCTGCATCCGTGCTATTGAAATTCAATTCCTCAGGCATTGCTTCAAGGGAATTAAGTCTGGTTCAGAATAAGTATTTTATTTTTGTATCGACGCTATACGACCAGGGTGTGACAAGTCTCAGTGCAGTGGTACACGACCGGGAACAAAGACAAGGATGGGACAAACCTAACCACAAAGTACCCAATAAAATACATGCAGTCTCACTGTCACATAATGCTTCATTTGTCCTTTCAGATTGATGAGTGGAGTCAAGAACAACGTGGGCAGAGGAATTAACATCGCCCTGGTTAACGGTAAACTAGCCTTGTCACTGCTACATGCCATAGACAAACAGTACTTCTCCTTGTAGTCAAATCAGATGTTTTACATGACTACATCTGTGAGTAATATGACAATTGAAAATGACATCTGGTGTGTGAAACATTTACTTTGTTCAGGGATTGGCAGCTCGAGTCCTTCGAGGATGTGTAGAGTGCCTAGATGGCTGTTAGTGCTGGGCTGGAACAAAAGCCTGCATACAACATGGCCCTGGACTGTAGTTGCCCATCCCTGCCTTGGTTAACTACTTCAATACTAACTCGTCCATACCGCTGTTCATATACACTGAGTGTACAAAACATTAAGAACACCTTCCTAATATTGAGTTGCACCCCTTTTGCCCTCAGAACAGCCTCAATTTGACGGGGCATGGACTCTACAATGTGTCAAAAGCGTTCCACAGGGATGTTCACTCCAATGTGTCCCACAGTTGTCAAGTTGGCTTGATGTCATTTGGGTAGTGGACCATTCTTGATACACACCGTAAACTTGGTGTGACAAACCCAGCAGGGTTGCAGTTCTTGACAGAAATCGCTGCGCCTGGCACTTACTATCATACCCCGTTCAAAGGCACCTACTACCATACCCCGTTCAAAGGCACCTACTATCATACCCCGTTCAAAGGCACCTACTATCATACCCCGTTCAAAGGCACCTACTACCATACCCCGTTCAAAGGCACCTACTATCATACCCCGTTCAAAGGCACCTACTATCATACCCCGTTCAAAGACACCTACTACCATACCCCGTTCAAAGGCACCTACTACCATACCCCGTTCAAAGGCACCTACTACCATACCCCGTTCAAAGGCACCTACTACCATACCCCGTTCAAAGGCACCTACTATCATACCCCGTTCAAAGGCACCTACTACCATACCCCGTTCAAAGGCACCTACTATCATACCCCGTTCAAAGGCACCTACTACCATACCCCGTTCAAAGGCACCTCCTACCATACCCCGTTCAAAGGCACCTACTACCATACCCCGTTCAAAGGCACCTACTACCATACCCCGTTCAAAGGCACCTACTATCATACCCCGTTCAAAGGCACCTACTACCATACCCCGTTCAAAGGCACCTACTACCATACCCTGTTCAAAGGTATTTAAAAAAAAATGATCCTGCCAATTCACCTTCTAAATGGCAAACATACACAATCCATGTCTCAAAGCTTAAAAATCCTTATTTGACCTGTCTACACTGATTGAATTTGATTTAACAGGTGACATGAATAAGGGATCATAGCTTTCACCTGGATTCACCTGGTCAGTCTGTCACGGAAAGAGGTGTTCTTAATGTTTTGTACACTCAGTGTAAACAGTACTTTCCATTGTCATTGAATGTACTATAATTTACTATTCATGATAGGAGTTGGCCTGTGAGCGTACAGGAGTTGGCCTTCACAGGAGTTGGCCTGTGAGCGTACATTAGCTTGTCGTAAACAAGTTGTTTGTTCTCCACAGGAAAGACAGGGGACCTCATCAAGACAGACTACTTTGACATGTGGGCGGGAGGTGAGGCCTTAGTTTCAGTTAGATTTCCCGTGTTTCCGTGTCATGGAGTGCCTCTTGACTAGGCAGGCGGACCAGGCAAACCAGTCTTGTACCTGTGTATTTGTTGTGTGTGCAGATGTCAACACGCTCATCACATTCCTGAAGACTATTGAAGAAGGAACAGTAGTGATGATGGCCACGTTTGACGATTCGGCCTCCAAGTAGGTGTTCCGAACTGAAAAAAAGATGCACATTCAGCATTTAACTTCTCCGTGAACTCTTAGATTATAATTTTAAGCTTAGGCAAATAGTTCAGTTAAATGTCTTGATCAATCTGTTTCGTTCCTCCAGGGGCTGAATTGAACCCTTGTAGAATTAACAAATGACTATCACTTAAATAAATCCGTTAACTGACTGCGGGGAAATGTAAATGAATTTCGCCCTAACTGCTGATATTAAAGGAGTCACCAATTACTGATGTATAACAATGGTGACTAAGAGCAAAGGTTCAAGGAAAGGAAAGAGTGGTAGGTAGAGATATTTTAAGTCTACAGACTCTCAATGACATTCTAGCTGTGTATTCACTAGCAAACGGACAGAAACGGGGAGGAACTACCTGAACTTGTCCAATAAGAAACGTTTTATTTTTGTGTTGAAACATTTTGCTACGGTGTGCACAAATGAATACGACCCTGCTTTGTGGTCCACAGGCTGAACGACGAGTCCAAGACGATGATTGGTGAACTTGGAAGTTCCAGCATCAGCACATTAGGTTTCAGGGACAACTGGATCTTTGTGGGAGGCAAAGGGATCAAGACCAAGAGTCCCTTTGAGCAGGTAACTTTAACCCCCCCCTTTAAAAAAAAAATCTTTATCCTCCTTAACCTGGTTTGTTCACATTTTTTATTTTTGGTCTGTTCACAACGGGACTTTTTCACCTCTCCCCGTTGAAATATCATGGCTTCAGTGAAGCACAACTGAGAGAACTTTGTCTATAGAAATATAGTACCTAGAACACACCATTTATCATGATACAGATTCATTTCCCAGCCCTGTCATAAAGACTTGTGTGCGCTGTTCTGCTTCAGAAATGGGCATGTTTTATATTGGAGTCGATACAATAACTTGTAAAACTGCACCTGGATGAACTCATCAACAACCCTCAGACTGAACTTTGGACCTCCAAGCCAGTCCCACTGCATTTTGTTCATTGTTCCCCTCTAATCAGGGACTGATTTAGACTCGGGACACAGTGTGTGTGTGTGTGTGCAATTAATTATCAGGTAGAACAGAACCAACTCAGGACCTTGTAGGTAAGAGTTGCTTGATTACCTAGAGGCAAGGTGAAATATCCCAAATGGAGCTAGATGAAGCCAGAACAATAATCTACTTGTTGAGCATAGCTATAGCCTTCAGTCTGGTGTTCATGGTCATCACTCGCTGTTCAGTTTGTCAAGGTCCCAACATCAGCGTATAACTCTCTTGCAGCAGGGCACTTTGACGCGAGAATGCACTCGAACGTGACATTTGTTTGTAAACTAAAAATTGCTTTATAAGACATGTAAAAGATAGCCGCTCCATGATTTAGTTTTTGTCCTTTACAGTTCTGAACTATTGATTTCATTATCTGAGTTTCACCAGACAAGACCATTTTGAGAATACTGTCTTTTTACATTTCCATCTGACCCTTGAACATGTCCTAGAGTGAACAGGCACTCCTTCAATATTGACTTTCCATCCTCCCTTATGTGTTCTTGGGACATTGTTTGTGATCGCTGTGCCGGTACACACACAGCCTTATCAGACAAGAGGGGCCATGCAATGTGCTTCCCAAATGGTGCCCTATTCCCTTTGTAGTGCACAAAACACTTGCACTATATAGGGAATAGGCTGCCATTTGGGATGCTGACATTGGGTCTAATCCAAAACCTCTGTCTCTGTCTCTACAGCACATAAAGAACAACGCCGACACCAACAAGTACGAGGGCTGGCCCGAGGTGCTGGAGATGGAAGGCTGCATACCCCAAAGACAGGAGTGATCTTTTCACTTCAACCCTCGATCGGCCATCTCCGGTTCCCTTCATAGCCGACCCCTTCACGCCTTTGGTTGCGTCTCCCATTCTTCTCTTAAAATAGTGTACTTGCACACTTTCCTATGATGGCTCTAGCAATTGAACCTCCCTCCACCCAATGCTAACACCAACGCAGCCTTTGTATTTTAGAGACTGTCCCTCTGCGTTGCAGCTGTCAATGTTTGCAGCAATCGGTGTTTGACGTCAGGGAGCATCCTTGTTTGTTTGTGTCAAGGTATTGTCTATTTATAGAAAGAGGAATGGTATGGCAGAAATTCCTGTTACTGGTTATTCTGCAGAATGTACCAAGATCACTGTGAAATTTGTAAATAGAACTACAAAAAAAGTATCAAACTTTTGAACATCCATATTGTAATATAACATCTTGGAAAGCTATATGGCTTAAGATCCTTGTTACTTAAGAGTGAATTTATATTATAGCTTTTTATCTTTAGTGATTGGTCTTTTTTTTAATGTTAGTTTTTGTGTGGGTTGGGAGTGGAATGAATGAGGAAGCGTGTGGCTAAATCACGTTAGTGGGGATTTTGTCTTGTGTGCATCTTCCTTGGATAGAATGAGGATCGTTGGCTTTGGATGGGGGACATGTATGTAAGTGTTTCAGTAACAATCTTATCGATATTTTAGGGAAATATTTAGCTGATTTGATAAATCACTTGGGATTTTATTGGCATCTTGACAGCCTTGGAAAAACCATTCAAGAAATAGATTGATACAGTACAAAGATGACTAGGTTTTGATTTCGTGGCTAGATCTTACTTTCCCCAGTATCTCTGGTTTACTTTAAAGACTAACTCTGCATCACATCTCTTCCACTAAAGCTTTGATTACCTCATTGCGACTGACATTTTGGTTCTTATCATATAATGCAAGAACTGCCTTGGCTGAAGCTCACAGCTTTTAGCTGAGTTACTGCTGGCTTTTGCAACATTGCATCATGTCCCCCCTGGATCTTCTTCAGTGAGCGGTCTCAGTACCACTACCACTGTTCATTAGCTGTGGTCATATTAGCTACAATTCAACCCAGCTGTCATGTTGTCACACTTGGAATGGAGTAAGCTACATATATAACAAATAATACATTTGACGTTTTATTTAACTAGGCAAGTCAGTTAAGAACAAATTCTTATTTACAATGACAGCCTACACCGGCCAAACCCGGACGACGCTGGGCCAATCGTGTGCCGCCCTATGGGACTCCCAATCAGGACCCGTTGTGATACCGTCTGGAATGGAACCAGGGTGTCTAGTGACTCCTCAAGCGCTGAGATTCAGTGCCTTAGACCGCTGCACCACTCTGGGACCCATGTATTGATTCAGTGGATGAATTCCTGTTCTGTGTGTGAAGTTGAATCCAGTGGGAGATTATTGCATATGCAGTTATGTCATGTGCTTTAACTACGGTAACACCTGGTGCTGAAAGTAGCACACGTTTCAGAGTGTAATGTAAAACTCTTGTTGCCTAAAACATCTCAGCTCAGTCCCCTAGTTGGTTCAAAGGATATCTGTCTGTTTTTGGTCAAATGGCAGGAATACAATCCTGTTTCTGTTTGCTTTTAGGGCAGTACGTGTAACCTAACACAATGTGATTGTGGAGGCTATTCTGAAACCTGTTCCCCCATCCACTTGTCTATGGAGTCATTGTAATGAAGGATTTCTCCTTTTGTCTTGACATTGGCAAGATATTTTAGCACAATGAATGACATCCTCCACATTGCCTTTTAAAAAAAGATCTGTGTTCTGTTTTTTGGTTTCATTTGAAGACCTTGAGTGAAGTGAAAAGCCCAAATCGATACCCCATCGATGCCATTCCAAAAACAAGTGTGCCCTTCCTGCTCTTAATGGAATTCATTCCACCAATGTGCCTTGTCTGACTTACAAATCCATAGACAGTCTATGTAATATTTATTATTTCTGCATCTCTACTAAACTACTGATTTGTTAATCATTCATGTTGTTTCAAGGAAGTTAAATGGGGAACAATTCTGATAATTGTGACTCATTTTGTTGCAATGTCTTACATCTGTGTCGTGAAACATTTCAAACATCTTACCATTCATGAGTATGATTAATAAAGCTCAACCTGTCTTCATTGTACGTGTGACATTTATTTAGACAGAAGTCCTGAATTTGGAAAGTATTTCTCTCACAATGCCTTTAACATCTTAAATCATGTTGGCAGATGAAGTTGACTTGATTTTAGGGAGGTGTGAGGTCGTCTGGGGGGGTGCCGAGGCATATTTCTGTCTGGAATAAAGCCCTTTTAGGGAGGAGAAACTCATTTTGATTGGCTGTGCCTGGCTCCACAAGGCCCCTGCCCAGTCATGTGAGAACCCCATAGGTTAGGGCCTAATGAATTTAATAAATTGACTGAATTCCTTATGAACTTTAACTCAGTCAAATCTTTGAAACTGATACATGTTGCGTTTTATATTTTTGTTCAGTACAGTCATCTGCATCAATCTGGCTTGTCTTGTCTTCAAGAGGTTGCATCATACTCAAATGGCATGAATAGATATATATAGGTCTTTGTTTTGTTACTGTGACACTGTCTGTTCTACATAACCTAATGTTTCTATACTAAGAACATTCCACAAGGTTGTGCTGGGATTCTATTATATAATAACCAAATACCCTATTCTCTTTGCAAAAGGTCAGCAATAATTTACCACCTGGTTTTAATAAGAGTTATAAACTGGGTGGTTTGAGCCCTGAATGCTGATTGGATGACATCAAGACTGTCTACCACGGTATGACAAAACATTTATTTTTACTGCTCTAATTATATTGGTAACCAGTTTATAACAGCAATAAGGCACCTCATGAGTTGGTGCTATATGGCCAATATACAACTGCTAAGGGCTGTATCCAGGCACTCCGTGTTGTGTCGTGTGGAAGAACAGCCCTTAGCTGATATTGGCCATATACCACATGCTTTCGGGGCTTATTGCTTAAATATATGACTGACTGTGGCTATTGTTGGTATGTATTTTGAATGCATACTTGTACACAATGCACATCACATCTACACACCTGTGTGGATTCCACGCCAACAACGCTCTAATCAGATCACTTGCAGGTCATGCACGTGATGTTACTGACCTTGCACCCAACCTCTGTAAAAAAGTTTGTGTTTTCAAGTGTCATGTTGACAAGCACAAACATTGTAACTAGTAAATAATTAAAACAAATTTGACAGTGAAAAGTATGTACAAAGCGAACCGTAGAGTCATTATAGAGTCATTATACCCTAATGTAAGCCTATTTGTCTATTAGCCAAATAAAAATAGGCCTTCAACTTGTAAGCATATAGCCTCTAAATAAATGTTAAACAAAATAGTTGAAGCACATACAGTGGCGGATAGGGGAAACAGATCTGGCAATAAGAATAGGGTATAGATAGCCTAGGGGTCCCAAATGCTCAAGACTTTCACTCAGGACAGGTTATAGTCAATACTTAATATTTTGCTCTGTCTCATTTATTGTTATGGATATAGCCTCTGCGTGATAGGGTTATGCAACGCAGATGGCTATAACAAGCCTACATACAGGGTGGAATTAAGCCAAGGGCCTTGCTTTAACAAAGTTAACCATTTTCACTGTAGTGTCCAATACGTCTTTCAACCTCTAAGGCATTCCCTTGGCAGCAAGAGCCTCTCGGTGGATGCTGCAGTGTACCCAAGAGCCTCTAGGTGGATGCTGCAGTGTACCCAAGAGCCTCTCGGTGGATGCTGCAGTGTACCCAAGAGCCTCTCGGTGGATGCTGCAGTGTACCCAAGAGCCTCTCGGTGGATGCTGCAGTGTACCCAAGAGCCTCTAGGTGGATGCTGCAGTGTACCCAAGAGCCTCTCGGTGGATGCTGCAGTGTACCCAAGAGCCTCTCGGTGGATGCTGCAGTGTACTCAAGAGCCTCATGGTGGCGCAGTGGTCTAAGGCTAGCACTGCGATGCTAGCTGTGCCACCAGAGACTCTGGGTTCGCGCCCAGGGTTTGCGCCCGCGACCGGGAGGTCCGTGGGGCGACGCACAATTGGCCTAGCATCGTCCGGGTTAGGGAGGGTTTGGCCGGTAGGGATATCCTTGTCTCATCCCGCACTAACGACTCCTGTGGCGGGCCGGGCGCAATGCACGCTAACCAGGTCGCCAGGTGCACGGTGTTTCCTCCGACACATTGGTGCGGCTGGCTTCCGGGTTGGATGCGCGCTGTGTTAAGAAGCAGTGCGGCTTGGTTGGGTTGTGTTTCGTACAGGAGTTGTAGCGATGAGATAAGATAGTAACTACCGTGGATACCACGAAATAGGGGAGAAAAGGGGGTAAAAATTCGAGAAATCAAATTTATGGCATTCCAGTTTGGGAGTTCCTGCGTTACCACGGCTATAAATAAATGATGCGATTATATGGCCATTAAATAACACATGGCATATTTAGATTGGGGCCTAAATAATATTAACTGATTTTGATTTTGCAGCTCAGGTGGTTATTCTAAGTAATTTGCTGAAGGCCCAAGCCTATACTACGCCATCTACTGGTATAACGTCGTTATCGAATGCCGTTCTACAACAAGCTCTAAACTTTTATTTAGGAAATTAAACCATGAAATTGCAAAGCAACTCCAAAGTCTGGGCTACTGTTGCTTGATTGACTAGCTACGTTCAGTTCATGTCCTTTGTGGATGCCACATCCCTGACAAGTTTGCACATATAAAAAAGATCTGTAAGCGAGTAAAGGGAGATGTAAAGTAAGAGTTGATTTTCATAGTTGTAATGTTTACAGATCTAATTTAACGGTTACTGCATGGCTTTTCTTACTATCCTAACAATTTACGCATGGGTTTTCTTATGATTTTATCAATACGTACGTTCAACCTTTTGGCAGCTATCTGGCTCCATATTATGTTTTTCTCCCAATGTTTGTCACTGGTCAATCATAATAAAGTGTTGTTGCAAATAGGCATGTTTATTTTTTACATGCACAAGTAACAAACCACAACCACTGTGTAACAAAACTTAGCTAATGATATTGTTCAAGCTATGGTTGTTCAAGGTCGACATTTTTCCAGTTTGTTGCTCCCACTTGAAAAGCAAGGAACAAATACTTGGCTTCTCTTGGACATTTTGACATGTTGGGGGCCTGTGACTCACGTAGTGCTGAGCGATTAGTGCTTTCTGAGGTCGTTTCGGTTTCGGTTCAATTATTGAAATCACGGGTTTCGATTATTTGGGTTGAATGCTGTGACACAGAATACATTTAAAAAAAATAAAAGTCCCATGATGGTAGTGAGTTTTGACTGCCCATAACAGTTTATCACTTATTAACCATAATTATCCACATTACTTTAATCATATATTTCAGTTGTGTATATTACATTTGTTTTATTTGATGACTTATTTCATTCCAAGTCATCTCATCTCTATAGAACTGCTGCATACGCTGTCTGACAATCACTATTTTGTAGTTATTCAAAGTAAATAAGGCAGACTTTTATGACTGCTGAATACCAACTATAAACCAGAAGCAACAGCTGCTCTATATATCCCCAATCGCGCATTCTTCTACTTCTTCCGTAGGAGGCATAAAAGAAACCCAGACCAGACAATGGAATATCGTCATTGTAGTTAATTACCACGTTTTATGCGCTAAACTATTTAGAATATTGACCTGTTGGAAACTACAAGTCCCTACTACATCGCACAGTTCAGACTAGATCTGATTTGTCTCTAATTAGTTGTTTAAAAAACGTGTCGCTCAGACCGTACAACTCGTTCAGGCAGTATTGTAAGACAGGGGGCGCCATTGACCTATTAATGGTCCGCCTGTATACTACTTTCCTTGAGGCTCTGCTGTTGAGGTTGCTATGAGGCATCATCTGTTGTAGGGGGCACATGTCTAGTTTTATGGTGACGGGATACGTTTATTTCTGTATGACTAGGCCTATGAGTGCCCCTGAGTGTGCGTCCTATTTAAGTGTATGATGCCATTTGCCACCAGTATGTTGTACACTACCTATTGTAAACACGTAAGAAATGTACAGTTGAAGTCGGAAGTTCACTCACACTTAGGTTGGAGTCATTAAAACTCGTTTTTCAACCACTACACAAAATTCTTGTTAACAAACTATAGTTTTGGCATGTCGGTTAGGACATCTACTTTGTGCATGACACAAGTAATTTTTACAACAATTGTTTACAGACAGATTATTTCACGTATAATTCACTTTATCACAATTCCAGTGGGTCAGAAGTTTACATACACTAAGTTGACTGTGTCTTTAAACAGCTTGGAAAATTCCAGAAAAGAATGTCATGGCTTTAGAAGCTTCTGATAGGCTAATTGACATACTTTGAGTCAATTGGAGGTGTACCTGTGGATGTATTTCAAGGCCTACTTTCAAACTCAGTGCCTCTTTGCCTGACATCATGAGAAAATCAAAAGAAATCAGCCAAGACTTCAGAAAAATAATTATAGACCTCCACAAGTCTGGTTCATCCTTGGGAGCAAGTTCCCAATGCGGTACCACATTCATCTGTACAAACCATAGTACGTAAGTATAAACACCATGGGACCACGCAGCCATCATACCACTCAGGAAGGAGATGCACTCTGTCTGCTAGAGATTAATGTACTTTGGTGCGAAAAGTGCAAATCAATCCCAGAACAACAGCAAAGGACCTTGTGAAGACGCTGGAGGAAACGGGTACAAAAGTATCTTCATCCACAGTAAAACGAGTCCTATGTCGACATAACCTGAAAGGCCGCTCAGCGAGGAAGATGCCACTGCTCCAAAACCGCCATAATAAAGCCAGACTACGGTTTGCAAAAGCATGTGCGAGCAAGGAGGCCTACAAACCTGACTCCGTTACATCAGCTCTGTCAGGAGGAATGGGCCAAAAAAAAGGAAGCTTGTGGAAGGCTACCCAAAACTTTTTACCCAAGTTAAACAATTTAAAGGCAATGCTACCAAATACTAATTGATTGTATGTACAATTCTGACACACTGGGAATGTGATGAATGAAATAAAAGCTGAAATAAATCATTCTCTCTACTATTATTCGGACATTTCATGTTCTTAAAATAAAGTGGTAATCCTAACTGAACCAAGACAGGGAAATTTTACTACGATTAAATGTCAGGAATTGTAAAAAAACTGAGTTTAAATGTATTTGGCTAAGGTGTATGTAAACTTCTGACTTCAACCGTATTTGCATGTCTTAAACAGCAGTGGATTCATGTAGCATGGTCCCAGTATCGGGACACCACGATACCAGATTTTCCTAGGCAACAAAAGAAAAAAGGAAGCAAATTCAATTCTATGGTCCTTTAAAACCTACTTTTGTAAAACATTGTGTGCTGTAGGTTGCAAAATGAACAAGTAACTCCTGATCACAACACAAGGCAGTTTTTTCCAACACCATTGCCTCTTCTCTCCCAAAACTCTTAATCCCACTCATGTTTCTTTTACGCCACCCCTATCTACCCTGTGACCCTTCTGCCATTTCCCCCTCTCCCTCAGACGTGACGCCCTCCAAAGCCCCTGATTCAGCCAGCTGTGTTTACGCTCCCTGTGTTTCTCTGGGAGATTCTGCTGACAGCTTATTCTCTCTCAGCCCCACACCAGATCAATGAGTAACCATGTGTATATACGTTCATATATGTGCATTGTGTCACGGTGTCACTTTACCTCAGATGTAAAAACAGGGTCAGGAAGTTGAAGTGGCTCAGGGCCTGCTGAAATAGTCCCGTCCATCCCCCATCTCAGCATCTTCTACTAGTAGAAACTGCTTCACCTCCTCTTTCGGTGCTCCCCCCTGCCTCACCAAGAAGAGGAACTGCAAGGGGAGATGGTCAGTGGTTAGACTGGAGAGAGTGCAGCAGTACATCATGTATTTGTATTAGAACAGGGACCGTCAATTAGATTTAACCACCAATGTTTGGGGGGCCAGAACATAAATACAAATCATTTGTAGACTGCAAATTGACAAGAAGCCCACACAGATATAATTGACTAAAATATAATAATTAAGACCTTGATTACATTTCTATACCATAATGTGCGTGGGAATATTGGGAACAGATCACTTGGAGCTGATTTCCTTGGGGTTTTTACAGTCTTTAATGTCAAACAATGAAGATAAAAAAAATAATTTAAAAAATTGCTCAGAAAACTTGAGGGGCCCAAAAAAACACTCACAGGCTGCCAGTTGGTGAACCCTGTTTTAGAGGCTAGTGTCCACTGTCCTGTACTTAATAATTCCTGGAAACGACATCTGTGTGCATTTAGAGCAGGGCGATATGTAAAAAAAATCCACATTGTGATAAATTGCCTGAATTCATGCGATAATGATAAATACAACTATACATCTATAACAATGTGCACTGCAGTTTTATTTTATTGTATTATCCTTTAAAGTACTACTACTAGTTTGATGGTCGTAGCCATCATTTGTCCCATTAACCCATATTAGCAAACTTATTTCATTTCAAACTTCACATTTCTATAGTATAGGCTACTTATCATAATGAACGATATCAGCCAAATGCCTGCGATAAGTGTAACACCCAGTAACATTTCCTCAGCGTTGTGCCAACATTTACCAGTGTGTTGTTCCATGTCATGTGTCGGGTGGTCTGGCCTTGGTGTCCGTATGGGGAGGTTGAGTGAAGTACGTGCCTTGGAGGAGACATTGACAGTGATCAGTTTATTTGGATTGCTGGACTCAGCCCATTCTATTAAGTTCTAGGAGCAGAAACTCAGACAAAAACATATTTCATGGAAACACAGACCCCACAAAATGGTGTCACTTCCTGACATATTCTCAGTGGGTCCTTAGCTCTAAAAACAATCAGATTAGTTTTCCTGATCTTTTAAATTCCATTTTCCAGTGTATGTTTTGGTTGGTCCCAAGAGTTACAAAAGGTTTTAAGCCTATTTTCAGGGAGGGGGCTCCAGACTGGCTATTATTAGTTGTGAACTCACTTCCTGGAACTACTGGCTATAGCGTATAGTACAGTATGTGGACTCCACTTGGTAGCAACACACAGTGGTATGAAACCTGGAGTCCATCTGTCTCTGCTATGATGTCTTCATCAGGAAGCTAGGCTCACTCTTTCCTGTGCTACACTCCAGGGTTCTAATCATTTACATGCACCAGAACAAAAAAGTTCACATAGAGAGCCTGCTTCCCAGTTTTGGCCTGTTTGCTTCCATTTCGTGCCTAGTGAATAAGACCCTGGTATTTAGACAAGCTTTATTCAGAGTGATATATGCCAAGTTGTTATTGTCTGGAGCCCCTCATCCTTCTTTGCTTTAATATTGTGACAGTAAACAGATCTCTTCTAATCAAAGATTTTGATTACTTGTTTTCGAGTTGCTGTGCGTTTTGTTGCCAACCTGTTTTGCTACCTGACAACTTTACGGTTTTTACTTTTTAATTACCGTTTATATATATATATATATTTTTTCCTCAACTTTTTCACTCCGGACGCTTTATCTGGACACGATTCGTCAGGACCTCCAACAGCCAAAGCTAAGTAGTAACAATAACATGATGCCTTCTAATTGCAGTCGCTGTACTGTGCTAAAAGCCCAGCTTCACACGCAATCGTTAGGCAAGGGTAATTTCAGTGTAGGAAAGGATGAAACAGTGTCTGTGCCACCAGTAAGTACAGATAGTAGTATAAATCCCCTGGCACAGTCCCCGCAGCCGGACAACTTTCTCACGGTTTCTCAACTGGTGTCGCTCATTCAGCCGACAGAAACTTTCAACCGGTTTCCCCATTAAGCAGCGGGTCGGAGTCAGAGGCCGAGTCTTCTCTGGTCTCTACTCCTCCCGTTACGGGGTCTGAGACGCCGAAGCTTCCCACCATTAGCTCTGACAAATTGAAAACTCTAGTCATTGGCGACTCCATTACCCGCAGTATTAGACTTAAAACGAATCCTCCAGCGATCATACACTGTTTACCGGGGGGCAGGGCTACCGATGTTAAGGCTAATCTGAAGATGGTGCTGGCTAAAGCTAAAACTGGCGAGTATAGAGATATTGTTATCCACGTCGGCACCAACGATGTTAGGATGAAACAGTCAGAGAACACCAAGCGCAACATAGCTTCTGCGTGTAAATCAGCTAGAAAGATGTGTCGGCATCGAGTAATTGTCTCTGGCCCCCTCCCAGTTAGGGGGAGTGATGAGCTCTACAGCCGAGTCTCACAACTCAATCGCTGGTTGAAAACTGTTTTCTGCCCCTCCCAAAATATAGAATGTGTAGATAATTGGCCCTCTTTCTGGGACTCACCCACAAACAGGACCAAGCCTGACCTGCTGAGGAGTGACGGACTCCATCCTAGCTGGAGGGGTGCTCTCATTTTATCTACCAACATAGACAGGGCTCTAAGTCCTCTAGCTCCAGAATGAAATAGGGTGCAGGCCAGGCAGCAGGCTGTTAGCCAGCCTGCCAGCATAGTGGAGTCTGCCACTAGCACAGTCAGTGTAGTCAGCTCAGCTATCACCATTGAGACCGTGTCTGTGCCTCGACCTAGGTTGGGCAAAATTAAACATGGCGGTGTTCGCCTTAGCAATCTCACTAGGATAAAGACCACCTCCATTCCTGTCATTATTGAAAGAGATCATGATACCTCACATCTCAAAATAGGGCTACTTAATCCCTTACTTCAAAGGCAATTATAGTCAATGGACTAATCACTGATCATAATCTTGATGTGATTGGCCTGACTGAAACATGGCTTAAGCCTGATGAATTTACTGTGTTAAATGAGGCCTCACCTCCTGGTTACACTAGTGACCATATCCCCCGTGCATCCCGCAAAGGCGGAGGTGTTGCTAACATTCACGATAGCAAATTTCAATTTACCCCCCAAAAAATGACGTTTTCGTCTTTTGAGCTTCTAGTCATGAAATCTATGCAGCCTACTCAATCACTTTTTATAGCTACTGTTTACAGGCCTCCTGGGCCATATACAGCGTTCCTCACTGAGTTCCCTGAATTCCTATCGGACCTTGTAGTCATAGCAGATAATATTCTAATCTTTGGTGACTTTAATATTCACATGGAAAAGTCCACAGACCCACTCCAAAAGGCTTTCGGAGCCATCATCGACTCAGTGGGTTTTGTCCAACATGTTTCTGGACCCACTCACTGTCACAGTCATACGCTGGACCTAGTTTTGTCCCATGGAATAAATGTTGTGGATCTTAATGTTTTTCCTCATAATCCTGGACTATCGGACCACCATTTTATTACGTTTGCAATTGCAACAAATAATCTGCTCAGACCCCAACCAAGGAACATCAAAAGTCGTGCTATAAATTCACAGACAACACAAAGATTCCTTGATGTCCTTCCAGATTCCCTCTGTCTACCCAAGGACGCCAGAGGACAAAAATCAGTTAACCACCTAACTGAGGAACTCAATTTAACCTTGCGCAATGCCCTAGATGCAGTTGCACCCCTAAAAACTAAAAACATTTCTCATAAGAAACTAGGTCCCTGGTCACAGAAAATACCCGAGCTCTGAAGCAAGCTTCCAGAAAATTGGAACGGAAATGGCGCCACACCAAACTGGAAGTCTTCCGACTAGCTTGGAAAGACAGTACTGTGCAGTACCGAAGAGCCCTTACTGCTGCTCGATCATCCTATTTTTCTAACTTAATTGAGGAAAATAAGAACAATCCAAAATTCCTTTTTGATACTGTCGCAAAGCTAACTAAAAAGCAGCATTCCCCAAGAGAGGATGACTTTCACTTTAGCAGTGATAAATTCATGAACTTCTTTGAGGAAAAGATTGTGATTATTAGAAAGCAAATTACGGACTCCTCTTTAAATCTGCGTATTCCTTCAAAGCTCAGTTGTCCTGAGTCTGCACAACTCTGCCAGGACCTAGGTCAAGAGAGACGCTCAAGTGTTTTAGTACTATATCTCTTGACACAATGACGAAAATAATCATGGCCTCTAAACCTTCAAGCTGCATACTGGACCCTATTCCAACTAAACTACTGAAAGAGCTGCTTCCTGTGCTTGGCCCTCCTATGTTGAACATTATAAACAAATCTCTATCCACCGGATGTGTACCAAACTCACTAAAAGTGGCAGTAATAAAGCCTCTCTTGAAAAAGCCAAACCTTGACCCAGAAAATATAAAAAACTATCGGCCTATATCGAATCTTCCATTCATCTCAAACATTTTAGAAAAGGCTGTTGCGCAGCAACTCACTGCCTTCCTGAAGACAAACAATGTATACGAAATGCTTCAGTCTGGTTTTAGACCCCATCATAGCACTGAGACGGCACTTGTGAAGGTGGTAAATTACATTTTAATGGCATCGGACCGAGGCTCTGCATCTGTCCTCGTGCTCCTAGACCTTAGTGCTGCTTTTGATACCATCGATCACCACATTCTTTTGGAGAGATTGGAAACCCAAATTGGTCTACACGGACAAGTTCTGGCCTGGTTTAGATCTTATCTGTCGGAAAGATATCAGTTTGTCTCTGTGAATGGTTTGTCCTCTGACAAATCAACTGTACATTTCGGTGTTCCTCAAGGTTCCGTTTTAGGACCACTATTGTTTTCACTATATATTTTACCTCTTGGGGATGTTATTCGAAAACATAATGTTAACTTTCACTGCTATGCGGATGACACACAGCTGTACATTTCAATGAAACATGGTGACATGGCCCCAAAATTGCCCTTGCTAGAAGCATGTGTTTCAGACATAAGGAAGTGGATGGCTGCAAATTGTCTACTTTTAAACTCGGACAAAACAGAGATGCTTGTTCTAGGTCCCAAGAAACAAAGAGATCTTCTGTTGAATCTGACAATTAATCTTAATGGTTGTACAGTCGTCTCAAATAAAACTGTGAAGGACCTCGGTGTTACTCTGGACCCTGATCTCTCTTTTGAAGAACATATCAAGACCATTTCAAGGACAGCTTTTTTCCATCTACGTAACATTGCAAAAATCAGAAACTTTCTGTCCAAAAATGATACAGAAAAATTAATCCATGCTTTTGTCACTTCTAGGTTAGACTACTGCAATGCTCTACTTTCCGGCTACCCGGATAAAGCACTAAATAAACTTCAGTTAGTGCTAAATACGGCGGCTAGAATCCTGACTAGAACCAAAAAATTTGATCATATTACTCCAGTGCTAGCCTTTCTACACTGGCTTCCTGTCAAAGCAAGGGCTGATTTCAAGGTTTTACTGCTAACCTACAAAGCATTACATGGGCTTGCTCCTACCTATCTCTCTGATTTGGACCTGCCGTACATACCTACACGTACGCTACGGTCACAAGACGCAGGCCTCCTAATTGTCCCTAGAATTTCTAAGCAAACAGCTGGAGGCTGGGCTTTCTCCTATAGAGCTCCATTTTTATGGAACGGTCTGCCTACCCATGTCAGAGACGCAAACTCGGTCTCAACCTTTAAGTCTTTACTGAAGACTCATCTCTTCAGTGGGTCATATGATTGAGTGTAGTCTGGCCCAGGAGTGGGAAGGTGAACGGAAAGGCTCTGGAGCAACGAACCGCCCTTGCTGTCTCTGCCTGGCCGGTTCCCTTCTTTCCACTGGGATTCTCTGCCTCTAACCCTATTACAGGGGCTGAGTCACTGGCTTACTGGGGCTCTCTCATGCCGTCCCTGGAGGGGGTGCGTCACCTGAGTGGGTTGATTCACTGATGTGGTCATCCTGTCTGGGTTGGCCGTGGCGGAGGTCTTTGTGGGCTATACTCGGCCTTGTCTCAGGATGGTAAGTTGGTGGTTGAAGATATCCCTCTAGTGGTGTGGGGGCTGTGCTTTGGCAAAGTGGGTGGGGTTATATCCTTCCTGTTTGGCCCTGTCCGGGGGTGTCCTCGGATGGGGCCACAGTGTCTCCTGACCCCTCCTGTCTCAGCCTCCAGTATTTATGCTGCAGTAGTTTATGTATCGGGGGGCTAGGGTCAGTTTGTTATATCTGGAGTACTTCTCCTGTCCTATTTGGTGTCCTGTGTGAATCTAAGTGTGCGTTCTCTAATTCTCTCCTTCTCTCTTTCTTTCTCTATCTCGGAGGACCTGAGCCCTAGGACCATGCCCCAGGACTACCTGACATGATGACTCCTTGCTGTCCCCAGTCCACCTGGCTGTGCTGCTGCTCCAGTTTCAACTGACCTGAGCCCTAGGACCATGCCCCAGGACTACCTGACATGATGACTCCTTGCTGTCCCCAGTCCACCTGACCGTGCTGCTGCTCCAGTTTCAACTGTTCTGCCTTATTATTATTCGACCATGCTGGTCATTTATGAACATTTGAACATCTTGGCCATGTTCTGTTATAATCTCCACCCGGCACAGCCAGAAGAGGACTGGCCACCCCACATAGCCTGGTTTCTTCCTAGGTTTTGGCCTTTCTAGGTAGTTTTTACTAGCCACCGTGCTTCTACACCTGCATTGCTTGCTGTTTGGGGTTTTAGGCTGGGTTTCTGTACAGCACTTTGAGATATCAGCTGATGTACGAAGGGCTATATACATACATTTGATTTGATTTGATTTGATGATGAGGTAGCGCAATCTGAGGCCAGTCAACTTCTTTGGGATCGGTGTCCCTTCCACGGGACGGTTGAGCTAACATAGGCTAATGCGATTATCAAGAGGTTGTAAGTAACAAGAACATTTCCCAGGACATAGACAAGTTGGATATTGTCAGAAAGCTTACATTCTTGTTAATCTAACTGCACTGTCCAATTTACAGTAGCTGTTACAGTGAAATAATACCATGCTATTGTTTGAGGAGAGTGCACAATTTTGAACATGAAAAGTTATTTATAAACAAATTAGGCACATTTGGGCAGTCTTGAGTAAAATGTTTTACCTGCAATGCAATGGTTCATTGGATCAATCTAAAACATTGCGCATACACTGCTGCCATCTAGTGGCCAAAATATTAATTGCACATGGGTGGAATAATACATTATGGCCTTTCTCTTGCATTTCAAAGATGATGGTACTATAAAACGCATGTTTTTTTCTTTGTATTATCTTTTACCAGATATATTGTGTTATATTCTCCTACATTCCTTTCACATTTCCACAAACTTCAAAGTGTTTCCTTTCAAATGGTACCATGAATCTGCATATCCTTGCTTCACGGCCTGAGCGACACACGCAATTAGATTTGGGTATGTCATTTTAGGCAAAAATGGAAAAAAAAGGTGCTTAATAACATATGACTTGAGACCTGGCCAGCCATAGCAAACCCCTGACAACTATACTTGGGGTATTTAAAGTGTAGACTAGTTGATGGCTTTTCACAGCCCCCTTCAGCACAAAAGTGCCCCTGTCTTCTGTCCCTTATGTCCCTTATTTTGGTTTCCATAAAAAGGCCAGGTGTGTGAGTTTAACCTGTGTCTACACCCTCTTGTAACCCACCTCCATGTCTCCTCCTCAGACACACACACTCAACCCTCCTGAGGGTCTGTTGCCTTGTCGTGCCAGATTAGTTACCTATGGCTTTCGGTAAAAATAACCCCTAGCGCTTCCCAGCCACGGGCCCCTTAAATATCAACCGACTTGCAGTTCGAGTTGATTTAATCTCATTGGCTTGTGTTTGCGCTCACATGCATGTACACTCATGCACACACATACTGCCTAAACATATTCATCCTGAGAATTATATTTTAATTAGAACTAGGTCGACTTGAGACGGAATGAAGCATTTCAAGGCTTGTTAGATTTGAACAAGATTAACTAGGATAGGTATCAAATAATCAGTCTTTGAATTTAGGCCCATTTTGTAAAACAGGACAGTGGAACAGAGGAATGTAGCCCAACTTGTATTATGGTCTGTGTATGTAGAAAGTATCTGACTAATCTCAAGTCACTGTGTGTGTGTGTATTTACGGCGTCCTGCTCCATTTCTGCCGTGTCCCACCCAGTTGTTATTGGCGTTCGGCTGTGTTGAGAGCAGAGGTCCCTGAACTCTGTGAGCCTGCTGTTTTGCATCTTTATCTGGGATCTAGCTCGCTCCTCAGGCCTCCAACAGGAACACTGAAACACCTGGTGTTAGTGGAGCAGAGGCGGGGTCTCCCCCCTCCCAGTAAACACAAGATCAGTAAACGTGTGTGTGTTGAGAGATTGACAGGGGCGGGGAGCAGAAGTTTAAATGGCTAATAGACTGAATGAAAACACAGTGTGTTTTGCCTTAGCGTTACTTCGGTGACATTGGAACCACCACTCTAAGTGGTACCACATGGTGGTGTGTGTGTTCATACGTGCGTTCATGTGTTTTCATCTATTGCCCAGGACCTGCACCCAGTATCAAATAGCATATGCTACAGGAAGTAGCATATATGGAGATAGAACGCTGTTTGGCTAAAGCTGTCCAATAGGAACACCAGCTCAATTTGTGATACTTGTCAATTCAATCCATTATATTCAGTATTTCATTAACATAACACACAAGTCCGATGATGAATCCACACTGCTTTAGAAACTATTCAAGTGTTTTGAATAGAGAACATAATTGCCAACGGCACATCTTGTTAATGTGAACAGCCAAATAGTCTCAAAGACAAAAGAAAATCCAGTCTCCATTCGTTAGACATTGTGTGTATCTGCATGGCAGAAAATCAGCTCATTCAGAGTCTCTGTTTACAGTACCACCACACTGCCCCAATATCAAGCCTGTCATCTTCTCAACCATTGTAAAACCCCCATGGTTGATTGAGAGTGGTTGGTTGAGCTCTCTCTCTCTCTCTCTCTCTCTCTCTCTCTCTCTCTCTCTCTCTCTCTCTCTCTCTCTCTCTCTCTCTCTCTCTCTCTCTCTCTCTCTCTCTCTCTCTCTCTCTCTGGAAATCATGCTTTGAAAAAACACCTCTTGAGGAAGAAAACAGGCTGTAAAATAAATTTCCTCTCTCACTTAATGCATGATGTACAGCTACAGTACTGTCTTTACTGTGTGAGATAAACAGCTACAGGACTGCCTTTACTGTGTAGGGTAAACAGCTACAGTACTGTCTTTACTATGTGTGGTAAACAGCTACAGTACTGTCTTTACTGTGTGGGATAAACAGCTACAGTATTGTCTTAACTGTGTGGGATAAACAGCTACAGTACTGTCTTTACTGTGTGGTAAACAGCTACAGTACTGTCTTTACTGTGTGGGATAAACAGCTACAGTATTGTCTTTACTGTGTGGGATAAACAGCTACAGTACTGTCTTTACTGTGTGGTAAACAGCTACAATACTGTCTTTACTGTGTGGTAAACAGCTACAGTATTGTCTTCACGGTGTAGTAAATAGCTACAATACTGTCTTTGCTGTGTAGTAAACAGCAACAATACTGTCTTTACTGTGTAGTAAACAGCTACAGTACTGTCTTTACTGTGTAGTAAACAGCTACAGTACTGTCTTTGCTGTGTAGTAAACAGCTACAGTACTGTCTTTACTGTGTAGTAAACAGCTACAGTATTGTCTTTACTGTGTGTGATAAACAGCTACAGTATTGTCTTTACTGTGTGGTAAACAGCCACAGTACTGTCTTTACTGTGTGGTAAACAGCTACAGTATTGTCTTTACTGTGTGGGATAAACAGCTACAGTACTGTCTTTACTGTGTGGTAAACAGCTACAGTACTGTCTTTACTGTGTGGTAAACAGCTACGGTACTGTCTTTACTGTGTGGGATAAACAGCTACAGTACTGTCTTTACTTTGTGGGATAAACAGCAACAATATTGTCTTTACTGTGTAGTAAACAGCTACAGTACTGTCTTTACTGTGTGGGATAAACAGCTACAGTATTGTCTTTACTGTGTAGTAAACAGCTACAGTACTGTCTTTACTGTGTGGTAAACAGCTACAGTACTGTCTTTACTGTGTGGTAAACAGCTACAGTATTGTCTTTACTGTGTGGTAAACAGCTACAGTACTGTCTTTACTGTGTGGTAAACAGCTACAGTACTGTATTTACTGTGTGGTAAACAGCTACAGTACTGTCTTTACTGTGTGGGATAAACAGCTACAATATTGTCTTTACTGTGTAGTAAACAGCTACAGTACTGTCTTTACTGTGTGGGATAAACAGCTACAGTATTGTCTTTACTGTGTAGTAAACAACTACAGTACTGTCTTTACTGTGTGGTAAACAGCTACAGTACTGTCTTTACTGTGTGGTAAACAGCTACAGTACTGTCTTTACTGTGTGGTAAACAGCTACAGTACTGTCTTTACTGTGTGGTAAACAGCTACAGTACTGTCTTTACTGTGTGGTAAACAGCTACGGTATTGTCTTTACTGTGTGGGATAAACAGCTACAATATTGTCTTTACTGTGTAGTAAACAGCTACAGTACTGTCTTTACTGTGTGGGATAAACAGCTACAGTATTGTCTTTACTGTGTAGTAAACAGCTACAGTACTGTCTTTACTGTGTGGTAAACAGCTACAGTACTGTCTTTACTGTGTGGTAAACAGCTACAGTACTGTCTTTACTGTGTGGTAAACAGCTACGGTACTGTCTTTACTGTGTGGTAAACAGCTACAGTACTGTCTTTACTGTGTGGTAAACAGCTACGGTATTGTCTTTACTGTGTGGGATAAACAGCTACGGTATTGTCTTTACTGTGTGGGATAAACAGCTACAGTATTGTCTTTACTGTGTGGGATAAACAGCTACAGTATTGTCTTTACTGTGTGGTAAACAGCTTCAGTATTGTCTTTACTGTGTGGTAAACAGCTTCAGTATTGTCTTTACTGTGTGGGTGGAGGAGGAGTCAGCAGTCTATGAGGTAAAGTGACGAGGGGACGAGTTTTGATGGACGGGGGGGGGCTGGAGCATAATTGTAATAATTTGTACACTGCAAATTGAACACAAGTAAGACCAAAATGAGTTTGTATTTGAAATTAAGAAACATTTCATACATTGATGACATGCTTACTACACCGGCCACACGCGTGTTGATTATGTACATCCCCAACAGATGTGTTCATGACACGCAGGTTGAAAAATCAAAACCAACTTTATTAGTTTTGGGGTATGGCAAAAACACATGAAACATTTAGCTAGCTTGCTATTGCTAGCTAACTTTTCCTGGGAGATCAACATTGGCTTGTTATTTTAGCTGAAATGCATATGGTATTTTTTTAGCTGTATCTTGTCATATAATATTGTGTACATCTGACACTAAAAAAGTATGCATCTAGTAATCTGTTCTGAGCCGATGCATTCTAACAGTCTAATAAATACATGTCATATATTGCAAAAATAATCATTTGGTTGAGTTGATGAAGGTTTTAGGTAGGCCTACCATTTAGAAATCAATACTTTTATTTTCTTCGTATTCTCTGTCTCAACCTATAGCTGTTATTGAAACGTTCCCCCCTCGGAGCTCGACTACAGGATGCAGCTCCCTTGGTGATGGAGAATGTCCCTGTGTTCTGCAGATGTTTATGCTGTAAACCTTTTCACCGCAGGCCTATAGTGGATAAAGGGCCCACTGCGGGCTTAAAGCTACCAATTAGACCTGGCTTAGATTAAAGTAAATGAACTAGCAGCACTGTGTTTCTGCGTGTGCATCTATTTTGGCCATGGGTCTGTGTGTGTTAGACTTGATGTTCCTGTATGTCTCCTCTGTGCGTATCAGCTCGAGAACCCCATTCCAGACAGACCTGCGGCTTCCAGTTAAGGCCCAGTTTTTATCAGGTGTAAATGACGCTAAACCGCTCCGCTGCGCTTGTCCCTGGTTACCCAACACCCAGGCTCATACCAGCCCACCACACCGCTTCACAACACCTTTACAGGAATTGTTGTTGAATTACAGAATGGGAGACAAGCTATTTTGCTACCTCAACAGTTGGGGAGCTAAACAGCCCTGTGCTTTATTACCTTGGTAAATGCTCACCAGTCTGGTAACACTGGTCTTTTCTGTTCATTCTCCATAAACACTATTACCACCTCCGTCATTATTAGATTGGGTGCCAGGGAAACAGACAACTGTTTGGGAGGTTTCGGTGGTGCACCACTGGTGCAATTCTCTCTTTCCCAAACTGTCCTTGGTGGTTTCGATGTCCAGTCGTCTGCTGTAGTATCTGAAGAGGCCCCGGATGACTAGGTTGGGGGTAGGGCCAACATCTCGTTGGTCTAAAGTGGCTTCCTCTCCTTGCTTCCTTTCTTTGCTTCCTCTTCTTGCTCCCTCTCCTTCCGTCTTCTACTTCATCAGCGCTGTTCTGTAAACACATACAGTACCAGTCAAAAGTTTGGACACATCTACTCATTCAAGGGTTTTTATTTATTTTTGCTATTTTCTACACTGTAGAATAATAGTGAAAACATCAAAACTATGAAATAACACATATGGAATCATGTAGTAACCACTAAAGCGTTAAACAAAATGTAAATATATTTTGAATTTGAGATTCTTCAAGGTAGCCACCATTTGCCTTGATAGCAGCTTTGCACACTCTTGGCATTCTCTCAACCAGCTTCATGAGGTAGTCACCTGGAATGCATTTCAATTAACAGGTGTGCCTTGTTAAACATTCATTTGTGGATTTTTTTTCCTTCTTAATGCGTTTGAGCCAATCAGTTGAGTTGTGACAAGGTAGGGGTGGGCATACAGATAGCCCTATTTCATAAACGACCAAGTCCATATTATGGCAAGAACAACTCAAATAAGCAAAGAGAAATGACAGTCCATCATTACTTTAAGACATGAAGGTCAGATAATCTGGAAAATGTCAAGAACTTTGAAAGTTTCTTCAAGTGCAGTCGCCAAAACCATCAAGCGCTATGATGAAACTGGCTCTCATGAGGACCGCCAAAGGAAAGGAAGACCCAGAGTTACCTCTGCTGCAGAGCATAAGTTCATTAGAGTTAACTGCACCTCAGATTGCAGCCCAAATAAATGCTTCACAGAGTTTAACTAACAGACATCTCAACATAAACTGTTCAGAGGAGACTGCATGAATCAGGCCTTCATGGTCAAATTGCTGCCCAGAAACCACTACTAAAGGACACCAATAATAATAAGAGACTTGCTTGGCCCAATAAACATAAGCAATGGACATTAGACCGGTGGAAATCTATCCTTTGGTCTGATGAGTCCAAATTTGAGATTTTTGGTTCCAACCGCCGTGTCTTTGTGAGACTCACACAGTAGGTGAACGGGTGATCTCTGCAAGGGTGGTTCCCACTGTAAAGCATGGAGGAGGAGGTGTGATGGTGTGGGCTGCTTTGCTGGTGACACTGTTTGATTTATTTAGAATTCATATGACCTGGTCTCCACAATCACCCGACCGCAACCCAATTGAGATGGTTTGTGATGAGTTGGACCGCAGAGTGAAGGAAAAGCAACCAACAAGTGCTCAGGATATTTGGAACTCCTTTAAGACTGTTGGAAAAGCATTCCTCATGAAGCTGGTTGAGAGTGCCAAGAGTGTGCAAAGCTTTCATCAAGGGAAAGGGTGGCTACTTTGAAGAATCTCAAATATAAAATATATTTTGATTTGTTTAACACTTTTTTGGTTACTTTTGGTTATTTCATAGTTTTGATGTCTTCGCTATTATTATACAATGCAGAACATAGTAAAAATAAAGAAAAACCCTTGAGTGAGTAGGTGTGTCCAAACTTCTGACTGGGACTGTATGTGATGGATATCTACTGAGCGGTTGCTTTCCCCTGTTTACGTGCTTTCATACCAGTTACAGATGAAGGGAAAGGACTCCAGACTGATACAATGCCGTCTGCCCTCTCTGTCAGCATCAACAGTGTCGTGTCTGGTTTCACCTTTCAGCCCGGCACCTGCTGCTTCCATTACATCATCAAACTCTTGATCAACAAAGTGATTCATTTCTTCAAGGAACATCACCTGGTCGACCGTAGCGGAGAGGATGGCCAATGAGCACTCGGCAACTCCTCTGCAGTGATACTTTGTCTTTGGCTCCGTGTCCTGTGGTTGTTTCAGACCTCTATTGATGGAGATGTCCACAAAAGGCCAGGGTTGTTACCAACCAGCTGTGTTTCGTGCTCCCTGCTATGAGGAGGCACTCTGTGTATCAGAGGGCTGAGTCCTTCTATTTCTGCCGATCCCCTGTGTGTGTCACGCACGCACCCACGCACGCACGCACGCACACACACACACACACACACACACAGACACACACACACACACACACACACACACTCACACCTGCTGTTATCGCATCTGTGACTTGGTTGGCAACGTCAGGAGCCCCAGCACCCCTACCAGGCCTCCTGCTAATCCACTCAAACTGATTGTCACCCTGCCTCTCTCTCTCTCTAGATCCCTATCCAAAACAACACTCATCTCCATTCCCTGGACTCACCAGGCACACACACACACACACACACACCCACACACACTGGGGTGTTATGATCATCCCCTCATGCAACTAAGAATGCTGATGACCTTGAAGCAGTTTATTCCTAAACCCCCTAATGGTAAAACCTCACCCAGATCTGTTTTCAGGCCATCGATTAGGCCCTGTGTTTTTAGGCATTACCTTACATGAGGAATATTTGCTTAACTCTACAACAAGCTCATCAACTGTCATGTTGTCCCTGAGTAGGACTTCCTACCCTAGCCTGTTCACGTATAACAGGTAGGGCCAGTTCCCAGTAACACTGCTGCATCTGTGGAAAACAGGGTGCCACAGCCAGTATCTCTGGGTTATAAATATCCAACAGTGTTTGCCTGGTATACAATGGCTGATGACAGAGCTGCTTTTTCCATGGAAAGTAGCAGGTGGTCACTTCTCACTGGCTTGTAGCCACTGTTAGAGTTGGGTTTGAGAACAGTCTGTCAGGCTGTAGGTCCTAGCTGCAATATACCAAGAGCCTGTATTATTATGTGAATAATATAATAACAATGTGAAGTTATACATAACTTGAACGTCTACATCAGTTTGAGAAAACCAACTGCTGCCTTACTCTTCCCAGCCCCTCACTAATTACATTGTTCTCAGTAGTCTAAAGGGGTTCCCTATAATGCATCTCCCACTGGGTACATCTCAGTAGTCTAAAAGGGTTCCCTATAATGCATCTCCCGCTGGGTACATCTCAGTAGTCTAAAGGGGTTCCCTATAATGCATCTCCCACTGGATACATCTCAGTAGTCTAAAGGGGTTCCCTATAATGCATCTCCCACTGGATACATCTCAGTAGTCTAAAGGGGTTCCCTATAATGCATCTCCCACTGGGTACATCTCAGTAGTCTAAAGGGGTTCCCTATAATGCATCTCCCACTGGATACATCTCAGTAGTCTAAAGGGGTTCCCTATAATGCATCTCAGTAGTCTAAAGGGGTTCCCTATAATGCATCTCAGTAGTCTAAAGGGGTTCCCTATAATGCATCTCCCACTGGGTACATCTCAGTAGTCTAAAGGGGTTCCCTATAATGCATCTCCCACTGGATACATCTCAGTAGTCTAAAGGGGTTCCCTATAATGCATCTCCCACTGGATACATCTCAGTAGTCTAAAGGGGTTCCCTATAATGCATCTCCCACTGGATACATCTCAGTAGTCTAAAGGGGTTCCCTATAATGCATCTCAGTAGTCTAAAGGGGTTCCCTATAATGCATCTCAGTAGTCTAAAGGGGTTCCCTATAATACATCTCAGTAGTCTAAAGGGGTTCCCTATAATACATCTCAGTAGTCTAAAGGGGTTCCCTATAATGCATCTCAGTAGTATAAAGGGGTTCCCTATAATGCATCTCAGTAGTCTAAAGGGGTTCCCTATAATACATCTCCCACTGGGTACATCTCAGTAGTCTAAAGGGGTTCCCTATAATGCATCTCCCACTGGGTACATCTCAGTAGTCTAAAGGGGTTCCCTATAATGCATCTCAGTAGTCTAAAGGGGTTCCCTATAATGCATCTCAGTAGTCTAAAGGGGTTCCCTATAATGCATCTCAGTAGTCTAAAGGGGTTCCCTATAATACATCTCCCACTGGGTACATCTCAGTAGTCTAAAGGGGTTCCCTATAATACATCTCCCACTGGGTACATCTCAGTAGTCTAAAGGGGTTCCCTATAATGCATCTCCCACTGGGTGCATCTCAGTAGTTTAAAGGGGTTCCCTATAATGCATCTCCCACTGGGTACATCTCAGTAGTCTAAAAGGGTTCCCTATAATGCATCTCCCACTGGGTACATCTCAGTAGTCTAAAGGGTTTCCTGTAATGCATCTCCCACTGGGTACATCTCAGTAGTCTAAAGGGGTTCCCTATAATGCATCTCCCACTGGGTACATCTCAGTAGTCTAAAGGGGTTCCCTATAATGCATCTCCCACTGGATACATCTCAGTAGTCTAAAGGGGTTCCCTATAATGCATCTCAGTAGTCTAAAGGGGTTCCCTATAATGCATCTCCCACTGGATACATCTCAGTAGTCTAAAGGGGTTCCCTATAATGCATCTCCCACTGGGTACATCTCAGTAGTCTAAAGGGGTTCCCTATAATGCATCTCCCACTGGATACATCTCAGTAGTCTAAAGGGGTTCCCTATAATGCATCTCCCACTGGGTACATCTCAGTAGTCTAAAGGGGTTCCCTATAATGCATCTCCCACTGGATACATCTCAGTAGTCTAAAGGGGTTCCCTATAATGCATCTCAATAGTCTCAAAGGGTTCCCTATAATACATCTCCCACTGGGTACATCTCAGTAGTCTAAAGGGGTTCCCTATAATGCATCTCCCACTGGGTACATCTCAGTAGTCTAAAGGGGTTCCCTATAATGCATCTCCCACTGGATACATCTCAGTAGTCTAAAGGGGTTCCCTATAATGCATCTCCCACTGGATACATCTCAGTAGTCTAAAGGGGTTCCCTATAATGCATCTCAATAGTCTCAAAGGGTTCCCTATAATGCATCTCCCACTGGATACATCTCAGTAGTCTAAAGGGGTTCCCTATAATGCATCTCCCACTGGGTACATCTCAGTAGTCTAAAGGGGTTCCCTATAATGCATCTCCCACTGGATACATCTCAGTAGTCTAAAGGGGTTCCCTATAATGCATCTCCCACTGGGTACATCTCAGTAGTCTAAAGGGGTTCCCTATAATGCATCTCCCACTGGGTACATCTCAGTAGTCTAAAGGGTTCCCTATAATGCATCTCCCACTGGGTACATCTCAGTAGTCTAAAGGGGTTCCCTATAATGCATCTCCCACTGGGTACATCTCAGTAGTCTAAAGGGGTTCCCTATAATGCATCTCCCACTGGGTACATCTCAGTAGTCTAAAGGGGTTCCCTATAATGCATCTCCCACTGGGTACATCTCAGTAGTCTAAAGTGAAGTGGTTCCCTATAATGCATCTCCCACTGGGTACATCTCAGTAGTCTAAAGTGAAGTGGTTCCCTATAATGCATCTCCCACTGGATACATCTCAGTAGTCTAAAGTGAAGTGGTTCCCTATAATGCATCTCCCACTGGATACATCTCAGTAGTCTAAAGTGAAGTGGTTCCCTATAATGCATCTCCCACTGGGTACATCTCAGTAGTCTAAAGTGAAGTGGTTCCCTATAATGCATCTCCCACTGGGTACATCTCAGTAGTCTAAAGGGGTTCCCTATAATGCATCTCCCACTGGATACATCTCAGTAGTCTAAAGTGAAGTGGTTCCCTATAATGCATCTCCCACTGGGTACATCTCAGTAGTCTAAAGTGAAGTGGTTCCCTATAATGCATCTCCCACTGGGTACATCTCAGTAGTCTAAAGGGGTTCCCTATAATGCATCTCCCACTGGGTACATCTCAGTAGTCTAAAGTGAAGTGGTTCCCTATAATGCATCTCCCACTGGGTACATCTCAGTAGTCTAAAGTGAAGTGGTTCCCTATAATGCATCTCCCACTGGGTACATCTCAGTAGTCTAAAGTGAAGTGGTTCCCTATAATGCATCTCCCACTGGGTACATCTCAGTAGTCTAAAGTGAAGTGGTTCCCTATAATGCATCTCCCACTGGGTACATCTCAGTAGTCTAAAGGGGTTCCCTATAATGCATCTCAGTAGTCTAAAGGGGTTCCCTATAATGCATCTCCCACTGGGTACATCTCAGTAGTCTAAAGTGAAGTGGTTCCCTATAATGCATCTCCCACTGGGTACATCTCAGTAGTCTAAAGTGAAGTGGTTCCCTATAATGCATCTCCCACTGGGTACATCTCAGTAGTCTAAAGTGAAGTGGTTCCCTATAATGCATCTCCCACTGGATACATCTCAGTAGTCTAAAGTGAAGTGGTTCCCTATAATGCATCTCCCACTGGATACATCTCAGTAGTCTAAAGGGGTTCCCTATAATGCATCTCAGTAGTCTAAAGGGGTTCCCTATAATGCATCTCCCACTGGGTACATCTCAGTAGTCTAAAGTGAAGTGGTTCCCTATAATGCATCTCCCACTGGGTACATCTCAGTAGTCTAAAGTGAAGTGGTTCCCTATAATGCATCTCCCACTGGATACATCTCAGTAGTCTAAAGTGAAGTGGTTCCCTATAATGCATCTCCCACTGGGTACATCTCAGTAGTCTAAAGTGAAGTGGTTCCCTATAATGCATCTCCCACTGGATACATCTCAGTAGTCTAAAGTGAAGTGGTTCCCTATAATGCATCTCCCACTGGATACATCTCAGTAGTCTAAAGTGAAGTGGTTCCCTATAATGCATCTCCCACTGGGTACATCTCAGTAGTCTAAAGTGAAGTGGTTCCCTATAATGCATCTCCCACTGGGTACATCTCAGTAGTCTAAAGTGAAGTGGTTCCCTATAATGCATCTCCCACTGGATACATCTCAGTAGTCTAAAGTGAAGTGGTTCCCTATAATGCATCTCCCACTGGGTACATCTCAGTAGTCTAAAGTGAAGTGGTTCCCTATAATGCATCTCCCACTGGGTACATCTCAGTAGTCTAAAGGGGTTCCCTATAATGCATCTCCCACTGGGTACATCTCAGTAGTCTAAAGGGGTTCCCTATAATGCATCTCCCACTGGGTACATCTCAGTAGTCTAAAGGGGTTCCCTATAATGCATCTCCCACTGGGTACATCTCAGTAGTCTAAAGTGAAGTGGTTCCCTATAATGCATCTCCCACTGGGTACATCTCAGTAGTCTAAAGTGAAGTGGTTCCCTATAATGCATCTCCCACTGGATACATCTCAGTAGTCTAAAGGGGTTCCCTATAATGCATCTCCCACTGGGTACATCTCAGTAGTCTAAAGGGGTTCCCTATAATGCATCTCCCACTGGGTACATCTCAGTAGTCTAAAGGGGTTCCCTATAATGCATCTCCCACTGGGTACATCTCAGTAGTCTAAAGGGGTTCCCTATAATGCATCTCCCACTGGGTACATCTCAGTAGTCTAAAGGGGTTCCCTATAATGCATCTCCCACTGGGTACATCTCAGTAGTCTAAAGGGGTTCCCTATAATGCATCTCCCACTGGGTACATCTCAGTAGTCTAAAGTGAAGTGGTTCCCTATAATGCATCTCCCACTGGATACATCTGTCACGTTCTGACCTCTATTTCCGTTGTTTTTGTATTTATTTAGTATGGTCAGGGCGTGAGTTGGGTGGGTAGTCTATGTTTGTTTTTCTATGTTTTGGTCTAGTTCTATGTTCGGCCTGATATGGTTCTCAATCAGAGGCAGGTGTTCGTCATTGTCTCTGATTGGGAACCATATTTAGGTAGCCTGGGTTTCACTGTGTGTTTGTGGGTGATTGTTCCTGTCTTTGTGTAGTGTTCACCAGATAGGCTGTATTAGGTTTCACGTTCCGTTTGTTGTTTTCGTATTCGTTTAGTTATTTCATGTATCGTCAATTATTGATTAAAGAACATGAGTAATCACCACGCTGCGCTTTGGTCCGCTTCTTCTCCTCCTATAGACGAACACCGTTACAGAATCACCCACCACACCCGGACCGAGCAGCGTGTTAACAGGCAGCAGCGAAGGGAGGACGTTATGGACAGCAATGGCATGGAGTATACTAGTTGGGAGGACGAATTAGACGGTAAAGGACCTTGGGCTCAGCCAGGAGAATATCGCCGCCCCAAGGAAGAACGGGAGGCGGCGAAAGCGGAGAGGCGCTGGTATGAGGAGGCAGCGCGGCGTCGTGGATGGAAGCCCGGGAGTCAGCCCCAAAAATTTCTTGGGGGGGGGCTAACAGGGAGTATGGCTACGCCAGGTAGGAGACCTGCGCAAACTCCCTGTGGTTACCGGGGGGCTAGAGAGAACGGGCAGGCACCGTGTTATGCTGTGGAGCGCACGGTGTCCCCAGTGCGGGTGCACAGCCCGGTGCGGTACATTCCAGCTCCGCGTATCGGCCGGGCTAGAGTGGGCATCGAGCCAAGTGCCATGAAGCCGGCTCTACGCATCTGGTCTCCAGTGCGTCTCCTTGGGCCGGCTTACATGGCACCAGCCTTGCGCACGGTGTCCCCGGTTCGCCTGCATAGCCCAGTGCGGGCTATTCCACCTCGCCGCACTGGCAGGGCGACCGGGACCATTCAACCGGGTAAGGTTGGGCAGGCTCGGTGCTCAAGAGCTCCAGTGCGCCTGCACGGCCCGGTCTATCCGTCACCACCTCCACACCCCAGCCCTCCGGTGGCAGCTCCCCGTACCAGGCTGTCTCTCCGGCCCATCCGTCCAGAGCCTTCCTCTTGTCCGGCGCCTCTGCCGGAGCCTCCCGCCTGTCCGGCGCCTCTGCCGGAGCCTCCCGCCTGTCCGGCGCCTCTGCCGGAGCCTCCCGCCTGTCCGGCGCCTCTGCCGGAGCCTCCCGCCTGTCCGGCGCCTCTGCCGGAGCCTCCCGCCTGTCCGGCGCCGCTGCCGGAGCCTCCCGCCTGTCCGGCGCCGCTGCCGGAGCCTCCCGCCTGTCCGGCGCCGCTGCCGGAGCCTCCCGCCTGTCCGGCGCCTCTGCCGGAGCCTCCCGCCTGTCCGGCGCCTCTGCCGGAGCCTCCCGCCTGTCCGGCGCCGCTGCCGGAGCCTCCCGCCTGTCCGGCGCCGCTGCCGGAGCCTCCCGCCTGTCCGGCGCCGCTGCCGGAGCCTCCCGCCTGTCCGGCGCCGCTGCCGGAGCCTCCCGCCTGTCCGGCGCCGCTGCCGGAGCCTCCCGCCTGTCCGGCGCCGCTGCCGGAGCCTCCCGCCTGTCCGGCGCCTCTGCCGGAGCCTCCCGCCTGTCCGGCGCCTCTGCCGGAGCCTCCCGCCTGTCCGGCGCCTCTGCCGGAGCCTCCCGCCTGTCCGGCGCCGCTGCCGGAGCCTCCCGCCTGTCCGGCGCCGCTGCCGGAGCCTCCCGCCTGTCCGGCGCCGCTGCCGGAGCCTCCCGCCTGTCCGGCGCCTCTGCCGGAGCCCCTCTGCCCCGAGCAGCTGCCCCTCTGTCCCGAGCAGCTGCCCCTCTGTCCCGAGCAGCTGCCCCTCTGTCCCGAGCAGCTGTCCCTCTGTCCCGGGCAGCTGCCCCTCTGTCCCGAGCAGCTGCCCCTCTATCCCGAGCAGCTGCCCCTCTGTCCCAAGCAGCCCCTCTGTCCAGTGGGGTCATTGAGAGGGGTGGGCAGGGTGAGTAAGCCACGGAGGCGGACAATAAGGCGGACTAGGACAATGGCGAAGTGGGGTCCGCGTCCCGCGCCAGAGCCGCCACCGTGGACAGACGCCCACCCAGACCCTCCCCTATAGGTCAAGGTTTTGCGGCCGGAGTCCGCACCTTTGGGGGGGGGTACTGTCACGTTCTGACCTCTATTTCCGTTGTTTTTGTATTTATTTAGTATGGTCAGGGCGTGAGTTGGGTGGGTAGTCTATGTTTGTTTTTCTATGTTTTGGTCTAGTTCTATGTTCGGCCTGATATGGTTCTCAATCAGAGGCAGGTGTTCGTCATTGTCTCTGATTGGGAACCATATTTAGGTAGCCTGGGTTTCACTGTGTGTTTGTGGGTGATTGTTCCTGTCTTTGTGTAGTGTTCACCAGATAGGCTGTATTAGGTTTCACGTTCCGTTTGTTGTTTTCGTATTCGTTTAGTTATTTCATGTATCGTCAATTATTGATTAAAGAACATGAGTAATCACCACGCTGCATTTCGGTCCTCTCTCTCAACAAACGAAGAACGCCGTTACAACATCTCAGTAGTCTAAAGGGGTTCCCTATAATGCATCTCCCACTGGGTACATCTCAGTAGTCTAAAGGGGTTCCCTATAATGTATCTCCCACTGGGTACATCTCAGTAGTCTAAAGTGAAGTGGTTCCCTTTCCTTTCCATCCTTTTGTTGTTTTCATTGACCTTAAAGATTTTGAGGTGAAATGAAATAGGCTGATAGTTTTCAGCCATATTGCTTCCACCTATCCTGTGTTTTCATATCAGAATAAAGAAGAGGAAGCCATTTTAGACCATTGAGATACACCCCTGTGTGTCCTGCCTCAAGTCCCCCAACTAACTGCAGGAGCACTTGTTCGAATAGGCCATTTTTTTATGATGGTTTAAACTGCACCCTGGATATTTTCCTTGGCGTCGTGAAGGTAGAGAACAA